>NC_057795.1:106087947-106387947 GCF_018294505.1 Triticum aestivum
AGCCCTCCCCTCGCCCCTCTATTTATAGGGGAAGGGGGAAGGGGGCCGGCCCCCTCTAGATGAGATCTAGGGGGGGGGGGCGGCCAGGGAGGGGGCTTGCCCCCCAAGCAAAGGGGGTGCGCCCCCTTTAGGGTCCCCCCCCCAACCCTAGGCGCATGGGCCCAAGGGGGGGGGGGGCGCCCAGCCCTCCAAGGGCTGGTTCCCTGCCCCACACGGCCCATGTGGCCCACCAAGAGGGGTGGCCCCTCCCGGTGGACCCCCGGAACCCCTCCGGTGGCCCCGGTACAATACCGATATGCCCCCGAAACTTTCCGGTGTCCGCATGACAACTTCCCATATATAAATCTTTACCTCCGGACCATTCCGGAACTCCTCGTGACATCCGGGATCTCATCCGGGACTCCGAACAACATTCGGTAATCACATACAAGTCTTCCTAATAACCCTAGCGTCACCGAACCTTAAGTGTGTAGACCCTACGGGTTCGGGAGACACGCAGACATGACCGAGACGGCTCTCCGGTCAATAACCAACAGCGGGATCTGGATACCCATGTTGGCTCCCACATGCTCCTCGATGATGTCATCAGATGAACCACGATGTCGAGGATTCAATCAACCCCGTATGTAATTCCCTTTGTCAGACGGTATGTTACTTGCCTGAGACTCGATCGTCGGTATCCCAATACCTCGTTCAGTCTCGTTACCAGCAAGTCACTTTACTCGTACCGTAATGCATGATCCCGTGACCAGACACTTGGTCACTTTGAGCTCATTATGATGATGCACTACCTAGTGGGCCCAGTGATACCTCTCCGTAATCCGGAGTGACAAATTCCAGTCTCGATCCATGTCAACACAACAAACACTTTCGGAGATACCTGTAGTGCACCTTTATAGTCACCCAGTTACGTTGTGACGTTTGGTACACCCAAAGCACTTCTACGGTATCCACACGTGTATTACGGTATCTCATGGTCTAAGGAAGAGATACTTGACATTGGAAAAGTTCTAGCAAAACGAACTACATGATCTTGTGCTATGCTTAGGATTGGGTCTTGTCCATCACATCATTCTCCTAATGATGTGATCCCATTGTCAATGACATCCAATGTCCATAGTCAGGAAACCATGACTATCTGTTGACCAACGAGCTAGTCAACTAGAGGCTTACTAGGGACGTATTGTGGTCTATGTATTCACACGTGTATTACGATTTCCGGATAATACAATTATAGCATGAATAAAAGACAATTATCATGAACAAGGAAATATAATAATAATCCTTTTATTATTGCCTCTAGGGCATATTTCCAACAGTCTCCCACTTGCACTAGAGTCAATAATCTAGTTACATTGTGATGAATCGAACACCCATAGAGTTCTGGTGTTGATCATGTTTTGCTCGCGAGAGAGGTTTAGTCAACGGATCTGCGACATTCAGATCCGTATGTACTTTGCAAATATCTATGTCTCCATCTTGAACATTTTCACGGATGGAGTTGAAGCGACGCTTGATGTGCCTGGTCTTCTTGTGAAACCTGGGCTCCTTGGCAAGGGCAATAGCTCCAGTGTTGTCACAGAAGAGTTTGATCGGCCCCGACGCATTGGGTATGACTCCTAGGTCGGTGATGAACTCCTTCACCCAAATTGCTTCATGCGCTGCCTCCGAGGCTGCCATGTACTCCGCTTCACATGTAGATCCCGCCACGATGCTCTGCTTGCAGCTGCACCAGCTTACTGCTCCACCATTCAACATATACACGTATCCGGTTTGTGACTTAGAGTCATCCAGATCTGTGTCGAAGCTAGCGTCGACGTAACCCTTTACGACGAGCTCTTCGTCACCTCCATAAACGAGAAACATATCCTTTGTCCTTTTCAGGTACTTCAGGATATTCTTGACCGCTGTCCGGTGTTCCTTGCCGGGATTACTTTGGTACCTTCCTACCAAACTTACGGCAAGGTTTACATCAGGTCTGGTACACAGCATGGCATACATAATAGATCCTATGGCTGAGGCATAGGGGATGACGCTCATCTCTTCCTTATCTTTTGCCGTGGTCGGGCATTGAGCCGAGCTCAATCTCACACCTTGCAGTACAGGCAAGAACCCTTTCTTGGACTGATCCATTTTGAACTTCTTCAAAATCTTATCAAGGTATGTGCTTTGTGAAAGACCTATGAGGCGTCTCGATCTATCCCTATAGATCTTGATGCCTAATATGTAAGTAGCTTCTCCAAGGCCCTTCACTGAAAAACACTTATTCAAGTAGGCCTTAATGCTATCCAAGAATTCTATATCATTTCCCATCAAAAGTATGTCATCTACATATAATATGAGAAATGCTACAGAGCTCCCACTCACTTTCTTGTAAACGCAGGCTTCTCCATAAGTCTGCATAAACCCAAACGCTTTGATCATCTCATCAAAGCGAATGTTCCAACTCCGAGATGCTTGCACCAGCCCATAAATGGATCGCTGGAGCTTGCACACTTTGTTAGCATTCTTAGGATCGACAAAACCCTTCGGCTGCATCATATACAGTTCTTCCTTAAGAGGCCCATTAAGGAATGCCGTTTTGACGTCCATCTGCCATATCTCATAATCATAGTATGCGGCAATTGCTAACATGATTCGGACGGACTTAAGCTTCGCTGCGGGAGAGAAAGTCTCATCGTAGTAAATCCCTTAAACTTGCCGATAACCCTTAGCGACAAGTCGAGCTTTATAGACGGTAATATAACCATCCGTGTCCGTCTTCTTCTTAAAGATCCATTTGTTTTCTATCGCTCGCCGTTCATCGGGCAAGTCTGTCAAAGTCCATACTTTGTTTTCATACATGGATTCTATCTCGGATTTCATGGCTTCAAGCCATTTGTTGGAATTTGGGCCCGCCATTGCTTCTTCATAGTTCGAAGGTTCACCGTTGTCCAACAACATGATTTCCAGGACAGGGTTGCCATACCACTCTGGTGCGGAACGTGTCCTTGTGGACCTACAAAGTTCAGTAGCAACTTGATCCGAAGTACCTTGATCATCATCATTATTTTCCTCTTCAGTTGGTGTAGGCATCACAGGAACATTTTCCTGAGCTGCACTACTATCCCGTTCAAGAGGTAGTACTTCATCGAGTTCTACTTTCCTCCCACTTACTTCTTTCGGGAGAAACTCTTTTTCCAGAAAGGATCCGTTCTTGGCAACAAAGATCTTGCCCTCGGATCTTAAGTAGAAGGTATACCCAATGGTTTCTTTAGGGTATCCTATGAAGACGCATTTTTCCGACTTGGGTTCGAGCTTTTCAGGTTGAAGTTTCTTGACATAAGCATCGCATCCCCAAACTTTTAGAAACGACAGCTTAGGTTTCTTCCCAAACCATAATTCATACGGTGTCGTCTCAACGGATTTAGACGGTGCCCTATTTAAAGTGAATGTAGCTGTCTCTAGAGCGTATCCCCAAAATGATAGCGGTAAATCGGTAAGAGACATCATAGATCGCACCATATCCAATAGAGTGCGATTACGACGTTCGGACACACCGTTACGCTGAGGTGTTCCAGGCGGCGTGAGTTGTGAAACGATTCCACATTTTCTTAAGTGTGTACCAAATTCGTGACTTAAATATTCTCCTCCACGATCCGATCGTAAGAATTTTATCTTTCGGTCACGTTGATTCTCTACTTCATTCTGAAATTCCTTGAACTTTTCAAAGGTCTCAGACTTGTGTTTCATCAAGTAGACATACCCATATCTACTCAAGTCATCAGTGAGAGTGAGAACATAACGATACCCTCCGCGAGCCTCAACGCTCATTGGACCGCACACATCGGTATGTATGATTTCCAACAAGTTGGTTGCTCGCTCCATTGTTCCGGAGAACGGGGTCTTGGTCATTTTGCCCATGAGGCATGGTTCGCATGTGTCAAATGATTCATAATCGAGAGACTCTAAAAGTCCATCAGCATGGAGCTTCTTCATGCGCTTGACACCAATGTGACCAAGGCGGCAGTGCCACAAGTATGTGGGACTATCGTTATCAACTTTACATCTTTTGGTATTCACGCTGTGAATATGTGTAACATTACGTTCGAGATTCATTAAGAATAAACCATTGACCATCGGGGCATGACCATAAAACATATCTCTCATATAAATAGAACAACCATTATTCTCGGATTTAAATGAGTAGCCATCTCGTATTAAACGAGATCCAGATACAATGTTCATGCTCAAACTTGGCACTAAATAACAATTATTGAGGTTTAAAACTAATCCCGTAGGTAAATGTAGAGGTAGCGTGCCGACGGCGATCACATCGACCTTGGAACCATTCCCGACGCGCATCGTCACCTCGTCCTTCGCCAGTCTCCGCTTATTCCGCAGCTCCTGCTGTGAGTTACAAATGTGAGCCACGGCACCGGTATCAAATACCCAGGAGTTACTACGAGTACTGGTAAGGTACACATCAATTACATGTATATCAAATATACCTTTAGTGTTGCCGGCCTTCTTGTCCGCTAAGTATTTGGGGCAGTTCCGCTTCCAGTGACCCTTCCCCTTGCAATAAAAGCACTCAGTTTCAGGCTTGGGTCCATTCTTTGACTTCTTCCCGGCAACTGGCTTACCGGGCGCGGCAACATCTTTGCCGTCCTTCTTGAAGTTCTTCTTACCCTTGCCCTTCTTGAACTTAGTGGTCTTATTGACCATCAACACTTGATGTTCTTTCTTGATTTCAACCTCTGCTGACTTCAGCATTGAAAATACTTCAGGAATGGTTTTCACCATCCCCTGCATATTGTAGTTCATCACAAAGCTCTTGTAGCTTGGTGGGAGCGACTGAAGGATTCTGTCAATGACCGCCTCATCCGGGAGGTTAATGTCCAGCTGGGACAGGCGGTTGTGCAACCCAGACATTTTGAGTATATGCTCACTGACAGAACTATTTTCCTCCATCTTACAACTATAGAACTTGTCGGAGACTTCATATCTCTCGACCCGGGCATGAGCTTGGAAAACTAGTTTCAGCTCCTCGAACATCTCATATGCTCCGTGTTGCTCAAAACGCTTTTGGAGCCCCGGTTCTAAGCTGTAAAGCATGCCGCACTGAACGAGGGAGTAATCATCAGCGCGAGACTGCCAAGCATTCATAATGTCTTGGTTCTCTGGGACGGGTGCATCACCTAGCGGTCCTTCTAGGACATATTGTTTCCTGGCAGCTATGAGGATGATCCTCAGGTTCCGGACCCAGTCCGTATAGTTGCTGCCATCATCTTTCAGCTTGGTTTTCTCTAGGAACGCGTTGAAGTTCATGTTGACATGAGCGGCGGCCATTTGATCTACAAGACATATTTGCAAAGGTTTTAGACTAAGTTCATGATAATTAAGTTCATCTAATCAAATTATTGAATGAACTCCCACTCAGATTTGACATCCCTCTAGTCATCTAAGTGTTACACGATCCGAGTCGACTAGGCCGTGTCCGATCATCACGTGAGACGGACTAGTCATCATCGGTGAACATCTCCATGTTGATCGTATCTTCCATACGACTCGTGTTCGACCTTTCGGTCTCTGTGTTCCGAGGCCATGTCTGTACATGCTAGGCTCGTCAAGTTAACCCTAAGTGTTCTGCATGTGTAAATCTGTCTTACACCCGTTGTATGTGAACGTAAGGATCTATCACACCCGATCATCACGTGGTGCTTCGAAACGACGAACTTTAGCAACGGTGCACAGTTAGGGGGAACACTTTCTTGAAATTATTATAAGGGATCATCTTATTTACTACCGCCGTTCTAAGTAAACAAGATGCATAAAACATAATAAACATCACATGCAATTATATAGTAGTGACATGATATGGCCAATATCATATAGCTCCTTCGATCTCCATCTTCGGGGCTCCATGATCATCTTCGTCACCGGCATGACACCATGATCTCCATCATCATGATCTCCATCATTGTGTCTTCATGAAGTTGTCACGCCAACGACTACTTCTACTTCTATGGCTAACGCGTTTAGCAATAAAGTAAAGTAATTTACATGGCGTTCTTCAATGACACGCAGGTCATACAAAAAATAAAGACAACTCCTATGGCTCCTGCCGGTTGTCATACTCATCGACATGCAAGTCGTGATTCCTATTACAAGAACATGATCTCATACATCACAATATATCATTCATCATTCATCACAACTTCTGGCCATATCACATCACATGACAATTGCTGCAAAAACAAGTTAGACGTCCTCTAATTGTTGTTGCATCTTTTACGTGGCTGCAATTGGGTTCTAGCAAGAACGTTTTCTTACCTACGAATAACCACAACGTGATTTTGTCAACTTCTATTTACCCTTCATAAGGACCCTTTTCATCGAATCCGCTGCAACTAAAGTGGGAGAGACAGACACCCGCCAGCCACCTTATGCAACTAGTGCATGTCAGTCGGTGGAACCGGTCTCACGTAAGCGTACGTGTAAGGTTGGTCCGGGCCGCTTCATCCCACAATACCGCTGAAGCAAGATAAGACTAGTAGCGGCAAGCAAGTTGACAAGATCTACGCCCACAACAAAATTGTGTTCTACTCGTGCAATAGAGAACTACGCATAGACCTAGCTCATGATGCCACTGTAGGGGAACGTTGCAGAAAATTAAAAATTTTCCTACGGTTTCACCAAGATCCATCTATGAGTTCATCTAAGCAACGAGTCATGGGAGAGAGATTGCATCTACATACCACTTGTAGATTGCGTGCGGAAGCGTTCGAGGGAACGGTGATGATGGAGTCGTACTCGCCGTGATTCAGATCACCGATGACCAAGTGCTGAACGGACAGCACCTCCGCGTTCAACACACGTACGGTACGGACGACGTCTCCTCCTTCTTGATCCAGCAAGGGGAAAGGAGAGGTTGAGGAAGAAGGCTCCAGCAGCAGCACGACGGCGTGATGATGGTGGAGAGGCAGTACTCCGACAGGGCTTCGCCAAGCGCACAACGGAGGAGGAGAGGTGTTGGGGAGGGGAGGGGCTGCGCCTTGGATCAGGTGTTCAGCCCTCCCCTCGCCCCTCTATTTATAGGGGAAGGGGGAAGGGGGCCGGCCCCCTCTAGATGAGATCTAGAGGGGGGGCGGCGGCCAGGGAGGGGGCTTGCCCCCCAAGCAAAGGGGGTGCGCCCCCTTTAGGGTTCCCCCCCCCAACCCTAGGCGCATGGGCCCAAGGGGGGGGCGCCCAGCCCTCCAGGGGCTGGTTCCCTGCCCCACGCGGCCCATGTGGCCCACCAAGAGGGGTGGCCCCTCCCGGTGGACCCCCGGAACCCCTCCGGTGGCCCCGGTACAATACCGATATGCCCCCGAAACTTTCCGGTGTCCGCATGACAACTTCCCATATATAAATCTTTACCTCCGGACCATTCCGGAACTCCTCGTGACATCCGGGATCTCATCCGGGACTCCGAACAACATTCGGTAATCACATACAAGTCTTCCTAATAACCCTAGCGTCACCGAACCTTAAGTGTGTAGACCCTACGGGTTCGGGAGACACGCAGACATGACCGAGACGGCTCTCCGGTCAATAACCAACAGCGGGATCTGGATACCCATGTTGGCTCCCACATGCTCCTCGATGATGTCATCGGATGAACCACGATGTCGAGGATTCAATCAACCCCGTATGCAATTCCCTTTGTCAGACGGTATGTTACTTGCCCGAGACTCGATCGTCGGTATCCCAATACCTCGTTCAGTCTCGTTACCGGCAAGTCACTTTACTCGTACCGTAATGCATGATCCCGTGACCAGACACTTGGTCACTTTGAGCTCATTATGATGATGCACTACCGAGTGGGCCCAGTGATACCTCTCCGTAATCCGGAGTGACAAATCCCAGTCTCGATCCGTGTCAACACAACAGACACTTTCGGAGATACCTGTAGTGCACCTTTATAGTCACCCAGTTACGTTGTGACGTTTGGTACACCCAAAGCACTTCTACGGTATCCGGGAGTTACACGATCTCATGGTCTAAGGAAGAGATACTTGACATTGGAAAAGCTCTAGCAAAACGAACTACACGATCTTGTGCTATGCTTAGGATTGGGTCTTGTCCATCACATCATTCTCCTAATGATGTGATCCCGTTGTCAATGACATCCAATGTCCATAGTCAGGAAACCATGACTATCTGTTAACCAACGAGCTAGTCAACTAGAGGCTTACTAGGGACGTATTGTGGTCTATGTATTCACACATGTATTACGATTTCCGGATGATACAATTATAGCATGAATAAAAGACAATTATCATGAACAAGGAAATATAATAATAATCCTTTTATTATTGCCTCTAGGGCATATTTCCAACAGATAAATGTTTATTATTCATGCTAGAATTGTATTAACCGGAAACATGATACATGTGTGAATACATAGATAAACTACGTGTCACTAGTATGCCTCTACTTGACTAGCTCGTTTATCAAAGATGGTTATGTTTCCTAGCCATGGACAAAGAGTTGTCATTTGATTAACGGGATCACATCATTAGGAGAATGATGTGATTGACTTGACCCATTCCGTTAGCTTAGCACTTGATCGTTTAGTATGTTGTTATTGCTTTCTTAATGACTTATGCAACTCCCGTTTACCGGAGGAACACTTTGTGTGCTACCAAACGTCACAACATAACTGGGTGATTATAAAGGTGCTCTACAGGTGTCTCCAAAGGTAGTTGTTGGGTTGGCGTATTTTGAGATTAGGATTTGTCACTCCGATTGTTGGAGAGGTATCTCTGGGCCCACTCGGTAATGCACATCACTATAAGCCTTGCAAGCATTGCAACTAATTAGTTAGTTGCGAGATGATGTATTACGAAACGAGTAAAGAGACTTGTCGGTAACGATATTGAACTAGGTATTGAGATACCGACGATCGAATCTCGAGCAAGTAACATACCGATGACAAAGGAAACAACGTATGTTGTTATGCGGTTTGACCGATAAAGATCTTCGTAGAATATGTAGGAGCCAATATGAGCATCCAGGTTCCGCTATTGGTTATTGACCGGAAATGTGTCTCGGTCATGTCTACATAGTTCTTGAACCCGTAGGGTCCGCACACTTAAGGTTTCGATGACAGTTATATTACGAGTTTATGTGTTTTGATGTACCAAAGGAGTTCGGAGTCCCGGATGAGATCGGGGACATGACGAGGAGTCTCTAAATGGTCGAGACGTAAAGATCGATATATTGGACAACTATATTCGGACTTCGTAAAGGTTCCGAGTGATTCGGGTATTTATCGGACTACCGAAGAGTTACGGGAATTCGCCGGGGAGAAGTATTGGGCCTTATTGGGCCATACTGGAAAGAGAGAGGGGATGCCTAGGGCAGGCCCCCCCAAGGCCTAGTCCGAATTGAACTAGGGGGAGGGGTTGTGCCCCCTCCTTCCTTCCCTTCTTCCTTCCCTTTCCTTGACTCCTACTCCTACTACATGGAAGGGGGGAATCCTACTCCCGGTGGGAGTATGTCTCCCCAGGGCGCGCCATAGTTGAGGGACGGCCCTCCCCCTCCTCTCCTCCTTTATATACGGAGGAGGGGGGCACCCCATAGACACAACAATTGATCCCTTGGATCTCTTAGCCGTGTGCGGTGCCCCCCTCCACCATAGTCCACCTCAATAATATCGTAGCGGTGCTTAGGCGAAGTCGTGCATCGGTAGAACATCATCATTGTCACCACGCCGTCATGCTAACGGAACTCTCCCTTGACACTCGGCTGGATCGTAGTTCGAGGGACGTCATCGAGCTGTACGTGTGCAAGAACTCGAAGGTGTCGTGTTTTTGGTGCTTGATCGGTCGGGCCGTGAAGACGTACGACTACATCAACCGCGTTGTGCTAATGCTTCCGCTTACGGTCTACGAGGGTACATGGACACACTCTTCCCTCTCGTTGCTATGCATCACCATGATCTTGCATGTGCGTAGGAAATTTTTGAAATTACTGCGTTACCCAATAGTGGTATCGGAGCCTAGGTTTTATGTGTTGATGTTATATGCACGAGTAGAACACAAGTGAGTTGTGGGCGATACAAGTCATACTGCTTATCAGCATGTCATACTTTGGTTCGGCGGTATTGTTGGATGAAGCGGCCCGGACCGACATTATGCGTATGCTTACGCGAGACTGGTTCTACCGACGTGCTTTGCACATAGGTGGCTGGCGTGTGTCAGTTTCTCCAACTTTAGTTGAACCGAGTGTGGCTACGCCCGGTCCTTGAGAAGGTTAAAACATCACTAACTTGACGAACTATCGTTGTGGTTTTGATGCGTAGGTAAGAACGGTTCTTGCTCAGCCCGTAGCAGCCACGTAAAACTTGCAACAACAAAGTAGAGGACGTCTAACTTGTTTTTGCAGGGCATGTTGTGATGTGATATGGTCAAGACATGATGAGATAGAAATTGTTGTATGATATGATCATGTTTTGTTGAAGTTATCGGCAACTGGCAAAAGCCTTATGGATGTCTCTTTATTGCATAAGATGCAAGAGCCAAATAATTGCTTTACTTTATCGCTATGCGATAGCAATAGTTGCAAGAGAAATAGTTGGCGAGACAACCATGTGACAACACATTGATATAGATCAAGATGATGGAGATCATGGTGTCATGGCGGTGATGATAGAGATCATGACGGTACTTCGGAGATGGAGATCACAAGCACAAGATGATGATGGCCATATCATATCACTTGTATTGATTGCATGTGATGTTTATCTTTTATGCATCTTATTTTGCTTTGATTGACAGTAGCATTATAAGATGATCTCTCACTAAATTTCAAGATAAAAGTGTTCTCCCTGAGTATGCACCGTTGCCAAAGTTCGTCGTGCCCAGACACCATGTGATGATCGGGTGTGATAAGCTCTACGTCCATCTACAACGGGTGCAAGCCAGTTTTGCACACGCAGAATACTCAGGTTAAACTTGACGAGCCTAGCATATGCAGATATGGCCTCTGAACACTGAGACCGGAAAGTCGAGCGTGAATCATATAGTAGATATGATCAACATATTGATGTTCACCATTGAAAACTACTCCATTTCACGTGATGATCGGATATGGTTTAGTTGATTTGGATCACATGATCACTTAGATGATTAGAGGGATGTCTATCTAAGTGGGAGTTCTTAAGTAATATGATTAATTGAACTTAAATTTATCATGAACTTAGTCCTGGTAGTATTTTGCAAATTATGTTGTAGATCAATAGCTCGCGTTGTTGCTTCCCTATGTTTTTATATGTGTTCCTAGATAAAAATATGTTGAAAGATGTTAGTAGCAATGATGCGGACTTGGTCCATGATCTGAGGTTGATCCTCATTGCTGCACAGAAGAATTATGTACTTGATGCATCACTAGGTGACAGACCTATTGCAGGAGCAGATGCAGACGTTATGAAAGTTTGGCTAGCTCAATATGATGACTACTTGATAGTTTTGTGCACCATGCTTTATGGCTTAGAATCGGGACTACAAAAACGTTTTTGAAACATCATGGAACATATAAGATGTTTCAAGAGATGAAATTTGTATTTCAGACTCATGCCCGTATCAAGAGGTATGAGACCTTTGACAAATACTTCGCCTAAAAGATGGAGGAGAATTGCTCAACTAGTGAGAAAGTACTTAGATTGTCTGAGTACTACAATCGCTTGAATCAAGTGGGAGTTAATCTTCTAGATAAGATAGTGATTGGCAGAGTTCTCTAGTCACCATCACCAAGTTACTAGAACTACGTGATGAACTATAGTATGCAAGGGATGACGAAAACGATTCTCGAGCTCTTCGTGATGCTGAAATCAATGAAGGTAGAAATCAAGAAAAAGCATCAAGTGTTGATGATTAAACAAGATCACTAGTTTCAAGAAAAGGGCAAAGGAAAAGAAAGGGAACTTCAAGTAGAATGGCAAGCAAGTTGTCACTCCCATGAAGAAGCCCAAAGCTGGACCAAAGCCTGAAACTGAGTGCTTCTACTACAAAGGAAATGGTCACTGGAAGTGGAAATGCCCTGAATATTTGGTGGATAAGAAGGATGGCAAAGTGAACAAGGGTATATTTGATATACAGGTTATTCATGTGTACCTTACTAGTGTTTATAGTAGCCCCTGAGTATTTGATACTTGTTCGGTTGCTAAGATTAGTAACTCGAAACAGGAGTTACAGAATAAACAGAAACTAGTTGAGGGTGTAGTGAGGATGTGTGTTGGAAGTGATTCCAAGATTGATATGATCATCATCGCACACTCCCTATACTTTCGGGATTAGTGTTGAAACCTAAATAAATGTTATTTGGCGTTTGCGTTGAGCATGAATATGAATTGATCATGTTTATTGCAATACGGTTATTCATTTAAAGTCAGAGAATAATTGGTATTCTGTTTACATGAATAAAGCCTTCGATGGTCATACACCCAATGAAAATAGTTTGTTGGATCTCGATCATAGTGATACACATATTCATAATATTGATGCCAAAAGATGCAAAGTTGATAATGATAGTGCAACTTATTTGTGGCACTGCCATTTGGGTCATATCGGTGTAAAGCGCATGAAGAAACTCCATTAAGATGGACTTTTGGAATCACTTGGTTATGAATCATTTGATGCTTGCGAACCCTGCCTTTTGGGCAAGATGACTAAAACTCTGTTCTTCGGCACAATGGAACGAGCTACTGATCTATTGGAAATAATACATACCGATGTATGCGATCCAATGAGTGTTGATGCTCGTGGCGAGTATCATTATTTTTTGACCTTCACAGATGATTTGAGCAGATATGGGTATATCTACTTAATGAAACACAAGTTTGAAACATTTGAAATGTTCAAAGAAATTTAGAGTGAAGTGAAGAATCATCGTAACAAGAAAATAAAGTTTCTACGATCTGGTCGTGGAGAAGAATATTTGAGTTATGAGTTTGGCCTTCATATAAAACAATGTGGAATAGTTTCACAACTCGCGCCACATGGAACACCACAACGTTATGGTGTGTCCGAACGTCGTAACCGCACTTTATTGGATATGGTGCGATCCATGATGTCTCTTATCGATTTACCACTATCGTTATGGGGTTATGCATTAGAGACAGTTGCATTCACTTTAAATAGGGCACCATCAAAATCCGTTGAGACGACGCCTTATGAACTATGGTTTGGCAAGAAACCAAAGTTGTCGTTTCTTAAAGTTTGGGGCTGCGATGCTTATGTGAAAAAGTTTCAACCTGATAAGCACAAACCCAAATCGGAGAAGTGTGTCTTCATACAATACCCAAAGGTAACTATTGGGTACACCTTCTATCACAGATCCGAAGGCAAGTTATTCATTGCTAAGATGGATCCTTTCTAGAGAAGGAGTTTCTCTCGAAAGAAGTGAGTGGGAGGAAAGTAGAGCTTGATAAGGTAATTTTACCTTCTCCCGAATTGGAAAGTAGTTCATCACAGAAATTAGTTCCAGTGATTCCTTCACCAATTAATGAGGAAGCAAATGATTATGATCATGAAACTTCAGATCAAGTTACTACCATCATGTCATTTAATTTTAAAAACTCATCTAAATAAAGTCGTATGGATCTTCGGTCCATTTAAATCGAGGGATATTCACAATGGTGATTTCTGTTTATAACATATCCTCCCAATATTAGGGAGCTATAATAAAATATTTCATTAGTTTGGAATTAACCGCAACCCACATGCAATTTAATTTCATGCCATTTCTATCTCAATTCTTGATCTCAAACTTTGTCGACAATTCTTTTGTCCCTTATCCAAGCTCCACCAAATATCCGAGCATTTTTGGACCTTCCAAACCCCCACTCCCTATTCACCCATTTGAATTACATTCAAATGTGTTTGAATATAAACCTTGCATCCATGCCTACTCCTATTTTCTTGGATTAAGCTCATTTTTCTGAGTCTGAGAAAATTAACCCCATGCCCACTTCTTTTCGAAACCTTTCCTTCTTTCTTTTATTTCTTTCTATTTTTCTATAGATGAAAAATAGAAGGAAGAAAGGAACTGGACCAGGCCTCTGTCCTTCTCCATCTCCGCCCAAATGGCCCAAGGCCCAACCCAGCCACACCCCCCTCTTAACCTGAACCCTAGCACGACCGATCTCATCTCTCCTGATCGATCCCCTTCCTCTAGCTCATCTCCCTCTCCTCCTCTCGCACCGCCACCCACACACAGAGAGGAGCTAGATCCCCTCGCGGCCGATCCCCATGGCCGGCCGCCTCCCCTCGCCGATTTGGTCACCCCTCTGCTCTCCTCCTTGCCTGCGACCTCCTTCCTCAGTGCCAAGCCACCGCTGCATCAAGTCCCCTGCGCCTCCCCTTGCCGGTGCCCTGTCCTTGACCTCCTGTGATGCCTGCCGCCGCCGCCTTCTTCTAGCGTCGCTGGAGCCACCCAGGGAACCAAGCCCCATGGCGCCGCCGTCTCAAGGACACGCCGCCGGCGGGATCCCGCGCGCCTCCACCCGGATCGGCATGCGCGCCCGTTCCCTCTGCCCCAAGCCTCGCATGCATCCCGTCGCTCGTCGCTCCTCATTCTGGCTTCGCCCGCGACATCTTCGACGCCTCCGACGCGCCTCCCTTTGCTTCTTTTGCTGTAGAGCGCCGCCACCACGCGAGTCTTCCTCCGCCTCCCGGTGCCCGCAGCTGTGTCGCCGGTCTTCCTCCTCGACACTGCCGCCTTGAGCCCCCCATGCCGCGTGAGACCGTCGTGCCAAGTTCCCGCTGCTACCGTTGCAAGTCCCTCTTGGTACCAGCTCCCTGCATCGCGCCAAGTCCATCCATCGCGCCCCTGCTGTAGTTGACGCCAAGTCCAACGGTCACCGGGCGTGGAATTCGCCAAGTACCACTACCAATACCTCTGGATTTGCCAAGTACACCACAGGCAAGACCACACGGAGGCTCGGATGAGTACTGAACGAAACGCCAAGTACCACGATGACCCTCGACATGTACCCCTACATTGCACCGAAACGCCAAGTTTCTCTCTGAACATGAACGACTATTGTCACCGAGACCGCAAGTACTACGACAACCCCGAAGGGATTCGAATCCATCAAGTTCCTCTTCGAAACGTGTACCACTACTTCCACTACCATCGTCGTGAACCACTACTTCCACTACCGCCGCCCTGTACCACTACTTCCTCTACGACCGCCCCGAGAACGTCTACTTCCTCTACTTCCCTTGACGAACTCGAACCGCTTCGAAAACGCACGCTTCAAAGGTATAACGACGAATCGACTGCCGAATGCATTGTGTTGTATGAGATGCTCATGTTTGCACCGCGCCCGTATTGCCACTCGTTTCCATGCCACCGATATGTGGGACACCCAGTTACCGGGATCACCCCACCATCCTTGCATGACTCGTTCACGTCACACTTCCTTTTGCACCGGTATTTCCATGAGCTACCGGAACCGATATGTTGCCGTGGCATCATTTTTGGATTCGTTGTCGTGGCACCCCTTTCGTTCCGCCATGGTGACCAAATACTTCATATCTTATATTATGTCAACATTTTCATAAAAAATGCATAAAACTTGCATATGTCATCCACATCATGTTAACAATATTTAAATGGTTAAATTTATTGTTTGTTATTTTCAGCCTCATGTAAATTGCCTAGCTAGGTAGTTTTATTATGCTCCACCTCTTGCCATGTTAATTAACATTTAATAATTGTTCAGTATCTTAACCGAGAGTAAACTAAATAATTCGATGTGGTGTTTTGTCAATATGCAACTCGTTGCATATTGAGCTCCACTTAACTTGTAGTACTATTTGTGCACTTTGCCATGCCATGCCTGTTTAAACCGGACATGCATCATACTTGATTGTGCATCATGCCATGTTTAAGTGATGGTTGCTTAGTAGGTTGTTTGCTTTTTTCCGGTATTTTCTTCTTAGTTCCGGTAACGTTGCGATTGTGAGGATTCGTTCGACTATGTCCGTTTGTCTCCTTCTTGGACTCGTTCTTCTTCCTTGCGGGATCTCAGGCAAGATGACGATTACCCTCAATATCAGTTCTATCTTTGCTTGCTAGTTGCTTCGTTCTATCACTATGCTATGCTACCTATCACTTGTTTACCATGCCTCCCATATTGCCATGTCAAGCCTCTAACCCACCTTACAAGCAAACCGTTGTTTGGCTAAGATACCACTTTTGCTCAGCCCCTCTTATAGCGTTGCTAGTTGCAGGTAAGTTGAAGATTGCTCCATATTGAAACATGTTTATGTTGGGATATCACTGAAGGAAATACGCCCTAGAGGCAATAATAAAGTTATTGTTTATTTCCTTATTTCATGATAAATGTTTATTATTCATGCTAGAATTGTATTAACCGGAAACTTAGTACATGTGTGAATACATAGACAAACAAAGTGTCACTAGTATGCCTCTACTTGACAAGCTCGTTGAATCAAAGATGGTTAAGTTTCCTAGCCATAGACATGAGTTGTCATTTGATTAATGAGATCACATCATAGGAGAATGATGTGATTGACTTGACCCATTCCGTTAGCTTAGCACTTGATCGTTTAGTATGTTGCTACTGCTTTCTTCATGACTTATACATGTTCCTATGACTATGAGATTATGCAACTCCCATTTACCGGAGGGACACTTTGTGTGCTACCAAACATCACAACGTAACTGGGTGATTACAAAGGTGCTCTACAGGTGTCTCCAAAGGTACTTGTTGGGTTGGCGTATTTTGAGATTAGGATTGGTCACTCCGATTGTCGGAGAGGTATCTCTGGGCCCACTCGGTAATGCACATCACTATAAGCCTTGCAAGCATTGTAACTAATGAGTTAGTTGCGGGATGATGTATTACATAATGAGTAAAGAAACTTGCCGGTAACGAGATTGAACTAGGTATTGAGATACCGACGATCGAATCTTGGACAAGTAACATACCGATGACAAAGGGAACAACGTATGTTGTTATGCGGTTTGGCCGATAAAGATCTTCGTAGAATATGTGGTATCCAATATGAGCATCCAGGTTCCGCTATTGGTTATTGGCCGGAGACGTGTCTCGCTCATGTCTACATAGTTCTCGAACCCGTAGGGTCCGCACGCTTAAAGTTCAATGACGGTTATATTATGAGTTTATGTGTTTTGATGTACCGAAGGTAGTTCGGAGTCCCGGATGTGATCACGGACATGACGAGGAGTCTCGAAATGGTCGAGATGTAAAGATCGATATATTGGACGACTATATTTGGACAGCGGAATGGTTCCGAGTGAGATCGGGATAATACCGGAGCACCGAGAGGTTATCGGAACCCCCCGGGAGGTATATGGACCTTATTGGGCTTTAGTGGAAAGGAGGGGAAATGAGCAAGGGAGGTGGCGCCCCCCAAGCCCAATCCGAATTGGGAAGGGGGCCGGCCCCCCCTTTCCTTCCTCCCTCCTTCCTCTTCCTTCCCTCTCCCTCTCCAATTAGGAAAAGGAGGAGTCCTACTCCCGGTGGGAATAGGACTCCCCCCTTGGGCGCGCCTCCTCCTCCTGGCCGGCCCCCTCCTTCCCTCTATATACAGAGGAGGGGGGCACCCCATAGACACAACAATTGATCTCTTGATCTCTTAGCCGTGTGCGGTGCCCCCTCCACCATATTCCACCTCGATCATATCGTAGCGGTGCTTAGGCGAAGCCTTGCGTCGGTAGCAACATCATCACCATCACCACGCTGTCGTGCTGATGAAACTCTCCCTCAAAGCTCGGCTGGATCGGAGTTCGAGGGACGTCATCAAGCTCAATGTGTGCTGAACTCGGAGGTGCCGTACGTTCGGTACTTGGATCGGTCGGATCGTGAAGACGTACGACTACATCAACCGCGTTGTGCTAACGCTTCCGCTTTGGGTCTATGAGGGTACATGGACAACACTCTCCCCTCTTGTTGCTATGCATCACCATAATCTTGCGTGTGCGTAGGAAATTTTGAAATTACTACGTTCCCCAACAGTGGCATCTGAGCCTTGTTTTATGCGTAGATGTTATATGCACGAGTAGAACACAAGTGAGTTGTGGGCGATACAAGTCATACTGATTACCAACATGTCATACTGCGGTATTGTTGGATGAAGCGGCCCGGACCGGCATTACACGTACGCTTACGCGAGACTGGTTCTACCGACGTGCTTTGCACATAGGTGGCTGGCGGGTGTCAGTTTCTCCAACTTTAGTTGAATCGATTGTGGCTACGCCTGGTCCTTGAGAAGGTTAAAACAACACTAACTTGACGAACTATCGTTGCGGTTTTGATGCGTAGGTAAGAACGGTTCTTGTTCAGCCCGTAGCAGCCACGTAAAACTTGCAACAACAAAGTAGAGGACGTCTAACTTGTTTTTGCAGGGCATGTTGTGATGTGATATGGTCAAGACGTGATGCTATATTTTATTGTATGAGATGATCATGTTTTGTAACTAAGTTATCGGCAACTGGCAGGTTCCGTATGGTTGTCGCTTTATTGTATGCAACGCAATCGCCCTGTAATTGCTTTACTTTATCACTAAGCGGTAGCGATAGTCGTAGAAGCAATAGGTGGCGAAACGACAATGATGCTACGATGAAGATCAAGGTGTTGCGCCGGTGACAATGGTGATCATGACGGTGCTTCGGAGATGAAGATCACAAGCACAAGATGATGATGGCCATATCATATCACTTATATTGATTGCATGTGATGTTTACCTTTATGCATCTTATTTTGCTTTGTTTGACGGTAGCATTATAAGATGATCTCTCACTAAATTTCAAGGTATAAGTGTTCTCCCTGAGTATGCACCGTTGCGAAAGTTCTTCGTGCTGAGACACCACGTGATGATCGGGTATAATAGGCTCTACGTTCAAATACAACGGGTGCAAAACAGTTGCACACGCGGAATACTTAGGTTAAACTTGATGATCCTAGCATATACAGATATGGCCTCGGAACACTGAGACTGAAAGGTCGAGCGTGAATCATATAGTAGATATGATCAACATAGTGATGTTCACCATTGAAAACTACTCCATCTCACATGATGATCGGACATGGTTTAGTTGATTTGGATCATGTGATCACTTAGATGATTAGAGGGATGTCTATCTAAGTGGGAGTTCTTAAATTAATATGATTAATTGAATTTTAATTTATCATGAACTTAGTCCTGATAGTATTTTGCATGTCTATGTTGTTGTTGATCAATAGCTCTCGTTGTTGCTTCCCTATGTTTTTATATATGTTCCTAGAGAAAAACTATGTTGGAAGATGTTAGTAGCAATGATGCATACTTGGTCCGTGATCTGAGGTTTATCCTCATTGCTGCATAGAAGAATTATGTCCTTGATGCACCGCTAGGTGACAGACAAATTGTAGGAGCAGATGCAGACGTTATGAACATTTGGCTAGCTCAATATGATGACTACTTGATAGTTTTGTGCACTATGCTTTATGGCTTAGAACCGGGACTACAAAAATGTTTTTGAAACGTCACGGAACATATGAGATGTTCCATGAGATGAAATTGGTATTTCAGACTCATGCCCGTGTCAAGAGGTATGAGACCTCTGACAAATACTTCGCCTAAAAGATGGAGGAGAATTGCTCAACTAGTGAGCAAGTTCTTAGATTGTCTGAGTACTACAATCGCTTGAATCAAGTGGGAGTTAATCTTCCAGATAAGATAGTGATTGACAGAGTTCTCTAGTCACCATCACCAAGTTAGTAGAACTTCGTGATGAACTATAGTATGCAAGGGATGACGAAAACGATCCCGAGCTTTTCATGATGATGAAATCGAAGAAGGTAGAAATCAAGAAAGAGCATCAAGTGTTGATGATTAACAAGACCACTAGTTTCAAGAAAAGGGCAAAGGGATAGAAAGGGAACTTCAAGTAGAATGGCAAGCAAGTTGTCACTCACGTGAAGAAGCCCAAAGCTGGACCAAAGCCTGAAACTAAGTGCTTCTACTGCAAAGGAAATGGTCACTTGAAGCGGAAATGCCCTGAATATTTGGTGGATAAGAAGGATGGCAAAATGAACAAGGGTATATTTGATATACAGGTTATTGATGTGTACCTTACTAGTGTTTATAGTAGCCCCTAAGTATTTGATACTTGTTCAGTTGCTAAGATTAGTAACTCGAAACAGGAGTTACATAATAAACAGAGACTAGTTGAGGGTGAAGTAACGATGTGTGTTGGAAGTGGTTCCAAGATTGATATGATCATCATCGTATACTCCCTATATTTTTTAGATTAGTGTTGAACCTAAATAAATGTTATTTGATGTTTGCGTTGAGCATAAATATGATTAGATCATGTTTATTGCAATACTATTATTCATCTAAGACAGAGAATAAATTGTTATTCTGTTTACATGAATAAAACCTTCTATGGTCATACACCCAATGTTGATGGTTTATTGAATCTTGGTCATGGTGATACACATATTCATAATATTGATGCCAAAAGATGCAAAGTTGATAATGATAGTGCAACATATTTGTGGCACTGCCGTTTGGGTCATATCGGTGTAAAGCGCATGCAGAAACTCCATAAAGATGGACTTTTGGAATCACTTGATTATGAATCATTTGATGCTTGTGAACCGTGCCTTTTTGGGCAAGATGACTAAAACTCCGTTCTCCGAAACAATGGAATGAGCTAATGACTTGTTGGAAATAATACATACCCATGTATGCAGTCCAATGAAGTGTTGATGCTCGTGGTGGGTATCGTTATTTTGTGACCTTCAAAGATGATTTGAGAAGATATGAGTATATCTACTTAATGAAGCACAAGTTTGAAACATTTGAAAAGTTCAAAGAATTTCAGAGTGAAGTGGAGAATCATCGTAACAAGAAAATAAAGTTTCTACAATCTGATCGTGGAGGACAATATTTGAGTTATGAGTTTGGCCTTCATATAAAACAATGTGGAATAGTTTCACAGTTCACACCACCTGGAACACTATAGCGTTATGGTGTGTCCGAACGTCGTAACCGCACTTTATTGGATATTGTGCGATCTATTATGTCTCTTACCGATTTACCAATATTGTTTTGGGGCTATGCATTAGGGACAGCTGCATTCACTTTAAATAGGGCACCATCGAAATCTGTTGAGACGACGCCTTATGAACTATGGTTTGGCAAGAAACCAAAGTTGTCGTTTCTTTAAGTTTGGAGCTGCGATGCTTATGTGAAAAAGTTTTTCAACCTGATAAGCTCAAGCCCAAATCGGAGAAGTGCGTCTTCATAGAATACCCAAAGGAAACTGTTGGGTACACCTTCGATCACAGATCCGAAGGCAAGATATTCGTTGCTAAAATGGATCCTTTCTAGAGAAGAAGTTTCTCTTGAAAGAAGTGAGTGGGAGGAAAGTAGAACTTTATGAGGTAATTGTACCTTCTCCCTTATTGGAAAGTAGTTCAATCACAGAAATCAGTTCCAGTGATTCCTACACCAATTAGTGAGGAAGTTAATGATGATGATCATGAAACTTCAGATCAAGTTACTACCGAACCTCGTGGGTCTTCCAGAGTATGGTCCGCACCAAAGTGGTATGGTAATCCTATTCTGGAAGTCATGTTACTAGACCATGATGAACCTACGAACTATGAGGAAGCGATGATGAGCCCAGATTCCGTGAAATGGCTTGAGGCCATGAAATCTGAGATGGGATCCATGTATGAGAACAAAGTATGGACTTTGGTGCAATTGCCCGATGATCGGCAAGCCATAGAAAATAAATGGATCTTCAAGAGGAAGACAGACACTGATAGTAGTGTTACTATCTACAAAGCTCGACTTGTCGCAAAAAGTTTTTTTTGACAAGTTCAAGGTGTTGAATACGATGAGATTTTCTCACTCGTATCGATGCTTCAGTTTGTCCGAATAATGTTAGCAATTGCCGCATTTTATGATTATGAAATATGGCAAATGGATGTCAGAACTGAATTCCTGAAGGGATTTCTAGAAGAAGAGTTGTATATGATGCAACCAGAAGGTTTTGTCGATCCAAAAGGTGCTAACAAAATGTGCAAGCTCCAGCGATCCATCAATGGACTAGTGCAAGCATCTCGGAGTTGGAATATACGCTTTGATGAATTGATCAAAGCATATGGTTTTATACAGACTTTTGGAAAGGCCTATATTTACAAGAAAGTGAGTGGGAGATCTGTAGCATTTCTAATACTATATGTAGATGACATATTGTTGATTGGAAACAATATAGAAGTTTTGGATAGCATAAAAGGATACTTGAATAAGATTTTTTTTCAAAGCAAGACCTCGGTGAAGCTGCTTACACATTGAGCATCAAGATCTATATAGATAGATCAAGACGCTTGATAAGATTTTTCAATGAGTACATACCTTGATAAGATTTTGAAGTAGTTCAAAATGGAACAGTCAAAGAAGGAGTTCTTGCCTGTGTTGCAAGGTGTGAAGTTGAGTAAGACTCAAAACCCGACCATGGCAGAAAATAGAAAGAGAATGAGAAGGCATTCCCTATGCCTGAGTCATAGGTTCTATAAAGTATGCTATGCTGTGTACCAGACCTATTGTATACCTTGCTCTGAGTTTGGCAAAGGAATACAATTTTGATCTAATAGTAGATCACTGGACAGCGGTCAAGAATATCCTTAGTGAGGACTAAGGAGATGTTTCTCGATTATGGAGGTGATAAAAGAGTTCGTCGTAAAAGTTACATCGGTGCATACTTTTACACTAATCTAGATGACGCTAAGTCTCAATCTGGATACATATTGAAAGTGGGAGCAATTAGCTAGAGTAGCTCCATGCAGAGCATTGAAGACATAGAATATTTGCAAAATACATACGGCTCTGTATGTGACAGACCCGTTGACTAAACTTCTCTCACAAGGAAAACATGATCATACCTTAGTACTCTTTGGGTGTTAATCACATAGAGATGTGAACTAGATTATTGACTCTAGTAAACCCTTTGGGTGTTGGTCACATGACGATGTGAACTATGGGTGTTAAATCACATGATGATGTGAACTAGATTATTGATTCTAGTGCAAGTGGGAGACTGAGGGAAATATGCCCTAGAGGCAATAATAAAGTTATTATTTATTTCCTTATTTAATGATAAATGTTTATTATTCATGTTAGAATTGTATTAACCGGAAACATGATACATGTGTGAATACATAGACAAACTAGTGTCACTAGTATGCCTCTACTTGACTAGCTCGTTTATCAAAGATGGTTATGTTTCCTAGCCATGGACAAAGAGTTGTCATTTGATTAACGGGATCACATCATTAGGAGAATGATGTGATTGACTTGACCCATTCCGTTAGCTTCGCACTTGATCGTTTAGTATGTTGCTATTGCTTTCTTCATGACTTATACATGTTCCTATGACTATGAGATTATGCAACTCCCGTTTACCGGAGGAACACTTTGTGTGCTACCAAACGTCACAACGTAACTCGGTCATTATAAATGTGCTCTACATGTGTCTCCAAAGGTACTTGTTGGGTTGGCGTATTTCGAGATTAGGATTTGTCACTCTGATTGTCGGAGAGGTATCTCTGGGCCCAGTCGGTAATGCAAATCACTATAAGCCTTGCAAGCATTACAACTAATTAGTTAGTTGCGAGATGATGTATTACGGAATGAGTAAAGAGACTTGCCGGTAACGAGATTGAACTAGGTATTGAGATACCGGCGATCGAATCTCGAGCAAGTAACATACCGATGACAAAGGAAACAACGTATGTTGTTATGCGGTTTGACCAATAAAGATCTTCGTAGAATATGTAGGAGCGAATATGAGCATTCAGGTTCCGCTATTGGTTATTGACCAGAAACGTGTCTCGGTCATGTCTACATAGTTCTCGAACCCATAGGGTCCGCACGCTTAAGGTTTCGATGACAGTAATATTATGAGTTTATGTGTTTTGATGTACCGAAGGAGTACGGAGTCCCGCATGAGATCGGGGACATGACGAGGAGTCTCTAAATGGTCGAGATGTAAAGATCGATATATTGGACGACTATATTCGGACTTCGTAAAGGTATCGAGTGATTCGAGTATTTATCGGAGTACCGGAGAGTTACGGGAATTCGCCGGGGAGAAGTATTGGGCCTTATTGGGCCATACGGGAAAGAGAGAGGGGCTGCCTAGGGCAGGCCGCCACCCCCCCAAGGCCTAGTCTGAATTGGACTAGGGGGAGGGGCTGCGCCCCCTCCTTCCTTCCCTTCTTCCTCCCCTTTCCTTGACTCCTACTCCTACTACATGGAAGGAGGGAATCCTACTCCCGGTGGGAGTAGGACTCCCCAAGGCGCGCCATAGTTGAGGGCCGGCCCTCCCCCTCCTCTCCTCCTTTATATATGGAGGAGGGGGGCACCCCATAGACACAACAATTGATCCCTTGGATCTCTTAGCCGTGTGCGGTGCCCCCCTCCACCATAGTACACCTCGAAAATATCGTAGCGGTGCTTAGGCAAAGCCCTGTGTCGGTAGAACATCATCATCGTCACCACGCCGTCGTGCTGACGGAACTCTCCCTTGACACTCGGCTGGATCGGAGTTCGAGGGACGTCATCGAGCTGTACATATGCAAGAACTCGGAGGTGCCGTGTTTTCGGTGCTTGATTGGTCGGGCCGTGAAGACGTACGACTACATCAACCGTGTTGTGCTAATGCTTCCGCTTACAGTCTACGAGGGTACGTGGACACACTCTTCCCTTTTGTTGCTATGCATCACCATGATCTAGTGTGTGCGTAGGAATTTTTTTAAATTACTACGTTCCCCAACAAACGTACCAAAGTGTACGGGTGCAATATTAAATAAACAGTCAAGGAAAATATGAAGAAAGTAATAACAAGCTGATGTTGTATATTATTTCCTGTTGTTTATTTAGATAATACGTCGAAGCGTATGTATACAAGTAATGCGATAAGCAAAAAATGGGACTATTTGATATGTCCTATCCAAGGGCAGGCTGCGTGTGGGTATGTAAAACAGGTATAACAATCATTAACAGAGACCACCTGGGTATTCCCTTGTACGCAAAGCCTCTTGCGTCCTTGGTTTTTCTTCCCGTGGTGAGTCCGATCATCAAACTCTCCGAAGGGTCTGCCCGAAAGTAGGGTCCTGTAAAAGAAAGAAGATGATAAAGGTATGCGGGTCTCGTGACGGTTGAGCCGCACTGTGGACCGCGTCATCATCGTGCCTCCGCCTATGCCCATGGTATTTTGAGTGCGTAGTTGTGTGCACGCGGCACGGATGCTGCCTGGATGGGACTAGGACGGAGGCCGAATTGCTAGTCGAGCTCTAGTCGCGCAGGACGAACCTGTTGCCGAGTATTCAGGACTCGCTTAACGGTGTCCGGGGTTTTTATCGCCGAGTTGACGGTCTGTCCAAGAAGGCTGCTTTGTACCTCTACTGCGAGGGCCGCAGTGTGCTCCTCCGTTCGGAGAGAGCGGTCTGTGTTTCCATTGACTGTTATAACCCCGCGAGGTCCTAGCATCTTGAGCTTGAGGTATGCATAGTGTGGTACCGCATTGAATCGAGCAAATGCGGTTCGTCCAAGTAGTGCATGATAGCCACTACGGAAAGGGACGATATCGAAGATTAACTCCTCGTTCCGGAAGTTATCCGGAGATCCAAGACCACTTCTAGTGTTATTGAGTCCATACAACAAGCCTCTACACCTGGGATTACACCTTTAAAGGTGGTTTTGGTGGGTTTGATCCTTGAGGGATCGATGCCCATTTTACGCACTGTGTCCTGATAAAGCAGGTTCAGGCTGCTGCCACCGTCCATGAGGACTCGCGTGAGGTGGATTCCGTCAATGATTGGGTTGAGGACCAATGTGGCTGAACCGCCATGGCGGATACTGGTAGGGTGATCTCTGCAATCAAAAGTGATCGGGCAGGATGACCATGGGTTGAACTTTGGGGCGACTGGCTCCATTGCATAGACGTCCCGTAGTGCACGCTTTCCTTCCCGCTTGGGAATGTGGGTGGCATAGATCATATTTACCATTTTCGCGTGGGGGGGGGGGGGATTTCTTCTGTCCCCCTGTGTTCGGCCGCCAGCGCTCCTCGTCGTCCTCGCTATGCAGCCCCTTGTCCTTGTTTTCGGCATTCAACTTGCCGGCCTGTTTGAACACCCAGCAGTCTCTGTTAGTGTGGTTGGCTGGTTTATCAGGGGTGCCGTGAATTTGACACGAGCGGTCGAGTATGCGATCTAGACTGGATGATCCTAGATTGTTTCTTTTGAATGGCTTTTTTCGCTAACCGGACTTGGAGCCGCTGAATCCGGCATTGACTGCCGTGTCTATGGTGTTGTCGCCATTGTTCTGATGCTTATGCCTGTTGCGCCGTGGCTTGCCGTTGTTGTCGCGGATAACTGAAGTGCCGGAGTTTCTTGGCATGGTGCTGTTGTGAGCCAGCCAGCTGTCCTCACCCGCGCAAAAGCGGGTCATGAGTGTCATGAGGGCTGCCATGGACTTTGGCTTTTCTTGGCCGAGGTGTCGGGCAAGCCACTCATCACGGATGTTATGCTTAAAGGCCGCTAGGGCCTCGGCATCCGGACAGTCGATGATTTGGTTCTTTTTAGTTAGGAACCGAGTCCAGAATTTCCTGGTTGACTCTCCGGATTGTTGGGTTATGTGACTTAAGTCATCAGCATCCGGTGGTCGCACGTAAGTGCCCTGGAAGTTGTCGAGGAATGTGTCCTCCAGGTTTTCCAGCTGCCAATGGAGTTCATCGGCAGGCTATTCAGCCAATGTCAGGCCGATCCTTTGAGCTTAAGGGGAAGATATTTGATGGCATGTAGATCATCTCCGTGGGCCATGTGAATATGGAGAAGGAAATCTTCAATACCGCGGGGTCTGTTGTGCCACCGTATGATTCGATGTTTACGGGTTTAAACCCTTCTGGGAATTCATGATCCATTACTTCATCAGTGAAGCAGAGGGGGTGTGCGGCGCCTCTATGCTGGGCTATGTCACGAGGCAGTTCGAATAAGTCAGGTCTGCTGGGTTCTGCCCGGCCGGACTTGTTGTTAGTATATCCGGCATGACGGCCATCGTCACACTTTGTGGCGCGTACCCACGATCCGTAGATCGATCTTGTCTGTCCTGCTTTGTTTTCTAGTATGTCTCGCAGGTCCTGCGTATTGCCCCGGGTCATAATGTATGGGCATTGGGGTGCGGGCTGGTGTTCGGTTTGATACACCAATTTGTCTCAGCCACGAGGTGGCCGGTCAGCCCCGTCCTGTGCTGGTAGTGTAGGCTCTAGGGCCTCCTCCTCAAGTTGAGGTGGCAACTTTTGCTTTGGGTAGCCTTTGGTTGGGCGCTCGAGTCCGTATTCCTCGGCTGCCAGGACTTCAGTCCATCTGTCTGTGAGCAGATCTTGATCAGCTTGGAGTTGTTGCTGCTTTTTCTTTAGGCTTCTAGCAGTGGCTATAAGCCGACGCTTGAAATGCTCCTGCTCGACGGGATCCTCAGGCACGGCAAATTCATCGTCGCCGAGGCTCACCTCGTCTTCGGAGAGAGGCATATAGTTGTCATCTTCCAAGTCTCCGTCCATCGCCTGTTCATCTGGGCTAGCTTGCCCGTCCTCCTGTTCGTCCTGCTCAAAGTTAGGCTGATCGGGGTTGTATTCGTCTTCGGCACCATCCGGATTGTTGTTGTCTCTTGTGTCGATATTGCTATGGCGGGGCTTGGAGCGGCGCCGATGACGCCCATGCTTTGATTGCTTCCCTAAGGGGTTATCCTCTGTTGCCTCATCGCCATTATTTTCTTTGGGGGTGTCCACCATATATATATATATATATATATATATATATATATATATATATCATATGGAGAGGTGGCTGTCCAACGCCCTGTGGGCAGTGGTTCCTGTTCTTCTCCTGCATCGTCGTCCATACCGTCAATGTCTTCAGAGTCGAAGTCGAGCACATCGGTTAAATCATCGACTGTGGCAATTAAGTGGGTTGTGGGTGGGTAACGAATTTCTTCGTCATCCGCTTCCCACTCGAGTCGGATATAGTTCGGCCAAGAATCTCCTGACAAAGAGAAAGACCTTAACGAATTTAGAACGTCACTGAGGGGTGAGTGCTGAAGGATGTCCGCGGTGGTGAATTCAATAATCGGTGCCCAATCTGATTCGATGGGCATGGATGCACGCGGTTAGGACCCTGAAGCCGGAGACGAGTCCGGGGGTCCGGCCACACAGATTTCCTTAGAGGCGAAGTCTGTGTTCGGCTCCAAAGCCGATGAGTGTGCAGCCTCCGTGGCGGGGTCCATCCACCCATCCTTGGATTGTGCGATTTGCTCCATATTGAAGTCCGGAGCTACAGCAGGTGCGATGTCCTGAACACGGTCCGATGGCAGATCTAAGTCATGCTCGTCGTGGCCGTCCGGCGCTCCTGACGCAGGCTCGAATCCGTCAAAGATCAAGTCTCCGCGGATGTCGTCTGTGTAGTTAAGATTTCTGAACTTGACCTGATGCCCAGGGGCGTAGCTATCGATCTGCTCCAGATGGCCAAGCGAGTTGGCCCGCAGTGCGAAGCCACCGAACACGAAGATCTGTCCGGGGAGAAAAGACTCACCCTGGACCATATTGTTGTTGACGGTTGAAGGAGCCATCAAACCTTGCAGCGACGACACAGAGGAACTCTCAATGAAAGCACCAATGTCGGTGTCAAAACCGGAGGATTTCGGGTAGGGGGTCCCAAACTGTGTGTCTAAGGCTAATGGTAATAGGAGGCTGGGGACACGATGTTTACCCAAGTTCGGGCCCTCTCGATGGAGGTAATACCCTACTTCTTGCTTGATTGATCTTGATGATATGAGTATTGCAAGAGTTGATCTACCACGAGATCATAGAGGCTAAACCCTAGAAGTTAGCCTATGATTATGATTGTTCTTGTCCTACGGACTAAACCCTCCGGTTTATATAGACACCGGAGGGGGCTAGGGTTACACAGAGTCGGTTACAGAGAAGGAGATCTAACATCCAAATCACTAAGCTTGCCTTCCGTGCAAAGGAGAGTCCCATCCGGACACGGGATGAAGTCTTCAATCTTGTATCTTCATAGTTCAACAGTCCGGTCAAAGTATATAGTCCGGCTGTCCGGATACCCTCTAATATAGGACCCCCTCAGTGTCGAGGATTGGGGAGGCTCCACCGTGTCATCTGCTACAATGGTGACATTTGGCACAGTGGTGGCGGTGTCGCGTCACGGACATGGCACATGATAACATATTCGATGATGTCAACAAGTGGTGGATCTAGATTCCTTGCGACATTGCGGAACTCCTTTGACCTCATGCATGGAGTCCCCGGATTTCCAATCGTATTGGTGCGAGGTGCTAAGGCGAAGTTAGCAGAGCCTTAACTGAGCTCACGACGACATGTAGTGGTAGTGGTGGTTCAAAGTGGTGGCACATTGCGGTTTGTGTGGGTGTCGGGGGCCATCCCCAGATCTATAACCAACGTTTACATGTGTCGAAGGTGAGGGGCTGCTGGTGCATCCCCAAAGTAGGATTTTAGTGGTGTCAGCGGCATTCATCTCCTCATTTGATCTGTCTCGTGTGTGCGGCGACATGTGCCAATGCTTTTCTCAAGCGGCTCATTGAATGTATGCAATTTATTAGATGCATTTGATGTGTTTTTCTCGTGAGTCCGATCCTTTTATGATCGATGGCTTTGAATTTTGGCTATTGTAGAAACAAGTATTCAAGGTTGTTTTGGACTACAAACCGGATCTATTGCCTCTAAGTATTCAAGTATGTTTTAAGGATGTGGCCCCCTTCTGTCTGGTAAAACTCTAACTACATAACACCGTAGCGTCCATTTATCTTAAACCTTAGCCCATTTGTCCCCATCCCCCATCCCAGGCCGCCACAGTTGTCACGCTCAATATGCGACCCTATCCAAAAGGAACTCGAAGGTCCCACCAAGGATAGACCCGCATATTGAAACGCTTTTGCAAGGTGGATATCATTACATCAACATTACATAATAGATGGGGATACATACATAAGGCATACAATGCCACACGAATACAACATCACAAAACATAAGAGCAACATCCGACTACGGATGAAACACAAACAGAAACTCAAACGACATTCACCCTGCTAGCCCAGGCTGCCGACCTGGAACCTATCCCTGATCGAAGCAGAAGCAGCAGAAGAACTCTAACAAAAGCAAACATCGCTCTCGCGTCATGATCATCGCAAAACCTGTACCTGCAACTGTTGTTGTAGTAATCTATGAGCCACGAGGACTCAGCAATCCCATTACCATGGGTATCAAGACTAGCAAAGCTTAAAGGGAAAGGAAGGGGTAAAGTGGTGAGGCTGCAGCAGCGGCTAAGCATATATGGTGGCTAACATACGCAAATAAGAGCGAGAAGAGAGCAAAAGGAACGGTCGTGAAGCTAGCAATGATCAAGAAGTGATCCTACTTACGTTAAACATAACACAGAAACCGTGTTCACTTCCCGGACTCCGCCGAAAAGAGACCATCATGGCTACACACGCGGTTGATGCGTTTTAATTCAGATCTGGTGTCAAGTTATCTACAACCGGACATTAACAAATTCCCATCTGCCTATAACCGCAGGCACGGCTTTTGAAAGATTATACCCTGCAGGGGTGTCCCAACTTAGCCCATGATAAGCTCTCGCGATCAACGAAGGATATTCCTTCTCCCAGGAAGACCCGATCAGACTCGGAATCCCGGTTTACAAGACATTTCGACAATGGTAAAACAAGACCAGCAAGACCACCCGATGCGCCGACAATCCCGATAGGAGCTGCACATATCTCGTTCTCAGGGCAACACTGGATGAGCAATCCGTACAACTAAAACCAGACCTCAAGTTTCCCTGAGGGGGCGCTGCAAAGGGCTCTAGTTCGGACCAACACTTAGACTAGCACTGGCCCGGGGGGGCTAAAACAAAGATGACCCTCGGGATGCGCGACTCCCAAGGGAAAAAGGGGTAGGTGAGGCAAATGGTAAAACCAAGGTTGGGCCTTGCTGGAGGAGTTTTATTCAAAGCGAACTGTCAAGGGGGTCCCATAAATCACCCGACCGCGTAAGGAACGCAAAATCCGGGAACATAACACCGGTATGACGGAAACTAGGGTGGCAAGAGTGGAACAAAACACCAGGCATAAGGCCGAGTCTTCCACCCTTTACCAAGTATATAGATGCATTAATAATATAAGAGATATTGTGATATCCCAACCAAAATCCTGTCCACCATGGAGCAATCTTCAACTTCACCTGCAACTAGCAACGCTATAAGAGGGCTGAGCAAAAGCGGTAACATAGCCAAGCAACGGTTTGCATAGGAAAGGTGTCAAAGGTTAGAGGTTCATGGCAATTTGGGAGGCTTGAAGAGCAAAAGATAGGTAACGCAGCAAAGCGATATAACGAAGCAACTAGCATAGCAATGATAGTAGTGAGATCCAGGGTAGCGGTCATCTTGCCTGAAATCCCGTAAGGAAGAAGAACGAGTCCATGAAGAAGACGAACGGATGAAGCCGAACCAAGCGTAGACGAACGAATCCTCACGATCGCAACGAAACGGGAACTATCGAGAAGAAGCACACAACATGGTAAACACGCCACACATATACAAGATATGATGCACAACCAAGCATGATGCATGACAAATATACATGAAGCTACTCATGGCAAGAGAGGATGCAAACAAAAGCAACACATCAAGACAAGTTTAAATGAGGTCAGGAACAACATATAACAATTCCGGTAAGTCCTCATATGCAAATTTCGAAGTTGGTCCAGATCTGAATAAACCTTATGTTCAAGTTGTTTAAACAGCAAGTTAAAGAGCACCAAGATGACCTACACGAGATTCTAGTCAAGTTAGATATAAAGTTCATTAAGTTTGGAGCTACGGCCTAGAAGATATGAGCAAAACAAGTTAAACATGGCATTGATGCAAAATGCACCCAAACATCAAGCAAACACACCAAAACAAGGATGCAACATGATAATATGAAACTACATGCAAAATCAAGCAAGTTTCATATTGAGCACACTCAAAACGGAGCAACGGTTCAACACACACACACTATACAAGTTATAATAACAATCTGCCCAAAACAGCAACTAGGCATATTGCAAGCATCAAAACTATATGCTACAGCACCCTAACATGAAAACAAAAGACATGGACATGATGTACAGGTAAAGCATAACAAAACATGAACACTGAGCTATCTCCAGAAACTACTAGAACATGCTCAAACACACATGGCAAGATTGCAAGTAATAACAATTCAGACTTTGCAGAAAATAACATCAGGATGCAATGTTTAGAGCTATCAAATAACATGTTACAGGAACTTATCATGGCAAACAAAGGTATGGCATGAATCTACTAAATGAATAGATCAAAAGTCCCTTACTTACCATGAGCCAAAAAGGAGCAGAAAATATGATGGCACCCATGTAAACATAGCAAGTTATAATACAAATTCAAACATGGTAGGAACAGAATTATGAAGGCATGTAAATGAGCTTGTACCACTCACCACATATCAATACATGGCATGACAAGGTACCCAACAGTAAGAAGACATGTTTATGAAGCTAAGCATGGCAAGAGCAAGTCCATAGCATGCAAGGATCAACTACAACAAGCTTGGCAAAATTGAATAACATGTAAACAATCTGCCAGGAAACATTTTGAAGCAAAAGTAGAGCACGAAAATGACATGCTAGACTACTATATAATTGCAACCAAGGGCATGAATGGATAGATAAACACCATATGTTCAAAACACTCTTACTGAAGTATCTCAAAATATGCATGGATCTCTCTGTAGCATCAAGTTTACATGGCATCAAAATAACAGCAGAACAGGGACTAAAATCAGCAATATCACGAAGCCTAGTTTGCATGCTTGTGCTAGTCACCACATTGATCACAAAAATACATGGTAAGCACCTCTGTAAATAAGACATAGTATAGATCAAAACACATGTAGACATCAACCTCATAGGATACACACATCAAACATGGCAAAAATGACAAAAGAGCTAGTTCTGTTAACAGACAGCAGAAAACATTATGAAGCACTCTTGTAACGATGATTCAGGCATTAAGATGAACTCAAATGAAAATGATGCAATGGAATGAAATGAAGTACTCGTCGAGACAAACAATTTTACATATTACACGCACGAAACGAAGCTACGGATGCAGAGATATGATGCGATGAACATGGTATGATAATGCAAAAATATCAGGGACTTAGACGAAAATCGGGGTCAACCTTGTCTTCCAGATGCAGATCCAAGGCGCGGAGGACGAGGCTCGCCGGAGTTGCGGGCTGCGATGGCCGGAGATGAGGGAGAGGGCGCCGGAGAAGGAGGGGGTCGGCGAGGGGGCGCCGGATCCGGCCGGATCCGGCCTTCCCGCGACTGGATCTGGCCGGGGCGGTGCGGAGGCGAGGGGCGGCCGCGCTCGGGGCGGAGCCCGCGGCAACGCCCGTGGCGGCGCGGCGCCGGCGGCGAGGGGCGGCAGGGCCGGGCGCGGGGCCAGCCGGGCGCGGCGAAGGGCGACGAAGGGCGCACGGCGGCGAGGCAGGACGCTGCCCGCGAGGAGCTTCTCCGGCGGGGCGCGGCCGGGAGCCGGCGCCGGCGAGCGGCGACGCGGGGCTGAGGCGCTCGGGCCTAGGGTGCCTCGGGCGTGGGGGCTGCCGGGCTCGCGCGGGCCCGCGGCGGGCCTGGCGGGCCGCGGCGGCGCGCGGGACGGGGGGGGGGGGGGACAGGTGGCGGCGGCTGAGTGGGTGGGGCACGGCGGTGGCTGACGTGGCGACGCCCTATTGGCCGGGGTGAGGTGGCTGGCGGCGGTGGACGCGTCCGGCAGCGGGGTGGACATGTCCGGCGGGCGAGAGGGAGGTTTGATCTAGGGTTAGACCGGGATTTTCGGGGGAGGTCACATATTTATAGGTAGAGGGAGCTAGGAGACTCCAAATGAGGATCGGTTTTCGCCCACACGATTGTGATCGAACGACCGAGAGCATGGAGGGAAGTTTGCTGGATTTTGGGCCACTTTGGAAGGGGTGTTGGGCTGCAACAAAAGAGGCTTTACGGTTACCCGGTTAACCGTTGGAGTATCAAACGACCTCCAAATGACACGAAACTTGACAGGCGGTCTACCGGTGGTATACCAAGGCCGCTTGGCAAACCTCAAGCCATTCTGAGAAAGTTTAACACCCGCTCACAACGAGAGACAAAAGGGGAACGCCGGATGACATAGGAGCGCCGGATTGCAAAACGGACAACGGGGAAAAAGCTCGGATGCATGAGACGAACACATATGCAAAATGAAATGCACATGATGACATGACAATATGCAACACGCAAGCAAATGACATGGCAACGACGGCGAATAACTGGCAGACACCTGGCGCATCGGATCCGGGGCGTTACAACAGTAGACCTCCTGCGCCTCCCCCAAATCTCTCTTTCACAGGCAGCACCTTCGGTTGATGTCGGCCTCGCTATTGTTGATGATCTGGTCGCCGCTGCGCAACGCCATACACATAATCTGTGGTGTCGCCATGCTAGCTACGCCGCCACCGAGCTTGGCGAACTCGTGCAGAATAATAACTGTGTGGAACATGCCTTCTCCTCGAAGTGTTGCTAGTTTATATCTTATTGTGCATCTAGATAGATCAGAACTATTTTGGATGTTACTATTTTGTAATGCCAAGGTTTATTCCCTATATGAGAGTAGTTTGTGATGCCTCCATGAGTGTATGCATATTAATTCCCCAATGAAGTGTCTATTAACTTTGCAATGCCTATGTTAACTTGCATATTAATCTTTATATATTATGCTAATTCTAGTTATTGGCACCTATGCATCGCTTTCAAGTATACAGCACATGAACATGTTGTTTACTTCGTGCAACCATGATTTTCTAGGCACACCGTTGCTATTATGGCCTTTTAGGGTACTGCACATCAATTTTTTTTAAAAGTATTTTGAACAATGCCACTAAAATGTCACATTGATGACGTGACTCCACTTTAGTTGCACTACACAAAAAGAGTGGAAGGGGGCACACGATGAGGGTGGTTATACCCGTAACTTTTGTAAGTTTACAATTTGCTAAGTTGATGTTAAGAGCGTACTGCATCCTTATAAAAATCTGTGTATATTGTGTGATCTTGTTGCCGCTTTTCATCTCTAGCACAGGAACATGAGGTTTAGTTGAAGGAGTCACCTGAATGTAAAATCTCCGCCATCACCAACCTCATCATCTCAAGAGTATTCTTCCTATTGGTGGTGACACATTGTAGATTTCAAAATAGACCCTAGACACGTTGTACGTTTTAAAACATTGTTGCATATGTTGCCGCTCGCTGGTGGACTTAGGATCTTAATTAGTTTTGGGGCTGCCACCATTTACCTATACACACATTTTATAAGCTCGATATATCTGTTTAAAATTTGTGAAAAACTACACTATAAATAGTATTTTGTAATTTGCAATGAATAATTTCAAAATAAAATTGAACTTATAGATACTATTTTGTATTTTTAAAAGTGATGGCATGGTGTTGATGTATAAATGCATATCCAACCTTTTCCGATTAATTTAAGCATTTGGGTGAACTGACTGGTGCGTGCAGTTCTATACATGGGACCCCGATAGATCCAACAATGCCCATGGGGTGACCGTCAAGAGGGAGGCACTCTCTCAATGCAAATGCACACGTAGTGAGCGATTCTATGAGGATATAAGATTGTGGTGAGGCTTTTTTTAGTACAACCGCGGTGTGTGGTTAACGACTAGAGAGGGGTTTCAAGAAGATTCCACGTGTATAGTGGGTCACAACATAAACGTCGCAACTTTGTGTTTCCGAAAAAAAATGCATACAACCTTTTTTTTAGGACGTCCAAGTTTGAGCGTGATAGCTAGGTGATGAAGCACCCAACGAAGAAGAAAACAAAGAGGAAAGCCTTTGGAGATCCTACACAGAGATGCGAGAATCGCATCATTACGTTTGCGGCGAGAGCATCTCCCCCTCTCAGCCCTCCTTTTCTAGCTTGTTAATCTTTCTCTGTCTTCCACGGCGACCCAAAGGCACTTTGCACACACATGGAGGGAGACGGAGAGGGAGACCAGTGACAGGAAAACACACTCATGGCCTTCATAATTTTTATAGCGGGAAAGGCCCGCAGGCCCACTCATGGCCCCCATGACCCTACACCACACAAACTTTGCTTTCACTGGCGCTAGGTCCATGTATAAAACCGATGGCCCCGATTCCATGCAGCGGCACGGGGCCCAGCTGTAAGCCGCAGGCCCAGCGGCATGATCGAGCCCGCGCGGTCGGGGGGCGTGCGGTACCTGGTCCGGGGGACATTCCCTCACTGGGGCGCGCGCACACTGCTTATACCACCTTTCACTGCTGCTGCCCTAGTGCCGTTCGGTCTTTTCATGCAAATGTTGATCGAAACAATGGCAGTAGAATTTGTCGTTCGTCGAGCCTGCTACTGGCCGCTCGATCTGCAGTTTTATTAGTACTAGTTTCTGCGTAATGTTCGGGCGCTCCTGCTGCATGTTGCAGTTCGCGCGTATGGACGGTGGAAGAAGAGACTGAGCTTCTTTGGAGTAGGGCCGTAGAGCGTAGGAGTGGGAGGCTCGAGCTACAAAAGAGCTTATAATTAGCTTATTTATTACGCGATAATTTCGGAAGTTTTTTTTTTCAGAATTAACAACTCCTGGGATACCTAGTGGAGAAGTAGCTCTCCTCTTGTTGTATCAAGTGGCCTCCAGATGGTGAGCAATGATAGCAAGTGATTTACAAATATGGTTTGACCACCATCATGCGTGGTGCTCTTTAATTATGGTGTACTTTTTCTTGAAGAATGATGGGACTTGGGTGCCACTAGCAAAACATCGATACAACTCGCGCGGCAGGCCTCGACAACAACATTTGCCCTTCGGATGCACTCTCCATCCTCTGGAAGATTTAGAATTCTCGGAATGTAACAACGTTCCGCGGAGACATCCAGCCCCTTCACGCGATACAATCAGGAGTATCGTCTCCACCTTCTCTGTATGAACTTTTAGGTCTAAGGAACCGTACCAAAAGGACATCGTCGTGTATTGGCGGCAACACTCTCCTTGTGCTCCGGCGCCTCTTGTAACTCTTGCCCAAGATCACTCTTTTTTTGCGGGTGCCCATGATCACTTTGAGTATATTCAAGTGGAGACTCTTTCCCCCGGTGATTCTTAAGAAACAGTAACAATCCATGATAAATGATACCAATGAAATAGTTAAATATTCACTCGAATACGGGAAAACAACATTGGAAACCATTTGACAGTTTCACCACCGATGCATATACAACATTCAAAAACCTCCTATCTCTATAGAATGTCACATCTCTTCAACATAGTGACCGGAGAACCGGGAAACACAATACACATAGAGAGAAAACCATCACCATACAAGCCATACCATCTCTCGAAGAAAAAAATGTGTTGAACCATACAAAGGCATTATGCAAAACAACATATAATCACAACAAGAGCAGTGGCCGGTAGCTAACCAAACAAAAAGCAAGATGAATGACAGGAATGGGGAATAAGAAGAAGGTAAAGCCGAGTCTAGCTATCCACACAACTGCACATTATTCCATCCCATAAGAAACAACATTCAAAAGCAAGAAATGACGTCCGACCATCACCCGCCGGGTAGTGCAGAGATTTCTTATAGCACTTTACCACGTGGAGGTGGAAGTGGAACTATGAAGTGTCGATATTTCTGAAGGAAATATGCCCTAGAGGCAATAATAAAGTTATTATTTATTTCCTTATATCATGATAAATGTTTATTATTCATGCTACAATTGTATTAACTGGAAACTTAGTACATGTGTGAATACATAGACAAAACCTATAGTCCCTAGTATGCCTCTACTTGACTAGCTCGTTAATCAAAGATGGTTATGTTTCCTAAACCATAGACATGTGTTGTCATTTGATGAACGGGATCACATCATTAGGAGAATGATGTGATGGACATGACCCATCCGTTAGCTTAGCATTATGATCGTGTTAGTTTCATTGCTACTGCTTTCTTCATGGCTTATACAAGTTCCCCAGACTATGAGATTATGCAACTCCCGAATACCGGAGGAACACTTTGGGTGCTATCAAATGTCACACCGTAACTGGGTGATTATAAAGGTGCTCTACAGGTGTCTCCGATGATGTTTGTTGAGTTGGCATAGATCGAGATTAGGATTTGTCACTCTGATTGTCGGAGAGGTATCTCTGGGCCCTCTCAGTAATGCACATCACTATAAGCCTTGCAAGCAATGTGACTAATGAATTAGTTGCGGGATGATACATTACGGAACGAGTAAAGAGACTTGCCGGTAAGGAGATTGAACTAGGTATTTGTAAAGCCCATGATGTGGCTATATCTCCAACGTGTCGAGGCACGACTTAGAGGCATAATCGCATTGTGGTTGTTTTGCAAGAAGGGTCATCTTCACACAATCCCATGTAATGAACAAGAAAGGGATAAAGAGTTAGCTTACAATCGCCACTTCACACAATGATCATATAATTCAGTGATACGTCTCCAACGTATCTATAATTTATGAAGCATTCATGCTATTATATTATCTGTTTTGGATGTTTACTCGCTTTATTATACACTTTTATATTATTTTTGGGACTAACCTATTAACCGGAGGCCCAGCCCATATTGTTGTTTTCTAGCCTATTTCATTGTTTCGAAGAAAAGGAATATCAAATGGAGTCCAAACGGAATGAAATCTTCGGGAGCGTGATTTTTGGAACGAACGTGATCCAGGAGACGTGGAGCTGAAGTCAGGGAAGCTTCGAGGAGGCCACGAGGCAGGGGGCGTGCCCACCCCCCTGGGCGCGCCCTCCACCCTCGTGGGCCCCTCGTGGCTCCCCTGACCGACTTCTTTCGCCTATATATCTCCATATACCCTAAAACATCGAGGACAACAATAGATCGGGAGTTCCGCCGCCGCAAGCCTATGTAGCCACCAAAAACCAATCGGGACCCTGTTCCGGCACCCTGCCGGAGGGGGGTCCCTCACCAGTGGCCATCTTCATCATCCCGACGCTCTCCATGATGAGGAGGGAGTAGTTCACCCTCGAGGCTGAGGGCATGTACCAGTAGCTATGTGTTTGATCTCTCTCTCTCTCTCTCTCTCTCTCTCTCTCTCGTGTTCTTAATTTGGCACGATCTTGATGTATCGCGAGCTTTGCTATTATAGTTGGATCTTATGGTGTTTCTCCCCCTCTACTCTCTTGTAATGGATTGAGTTTTCCCTTTGAAGTTATCTTATCAGATTGAGTCTTTAAGGATTTGAGAACACTTGATGTATGTCTTGTCGTGCTTATCTGTGGTGACAATGGGATATTCACGTGATCCACTTAATGTATGTTTTGGTGATCAACTTGCGGGTTCCATGACCTTCAGAATCTATGCATAGGGGTTGGCACACGTTTTCGTCTTGACTCTCCGGTAGAAACTTTGTGGCACTCTTTGAAGTACTTTGTGTTGGTTGAATAGATGAATCTGAGATTGTGTGATGCATATCGTATAATCATGCCCATGGATACTTGAGGTGACAATGGAGTATCTAGGTGACATTAGGGTTTTGGTTGATTTGTGTCTTAAGGTGTTATTCTAGTACAAACTCTATGATAGATCAAACGGAAAGAATAACTTCATGTTATTTTACTATGGACTCTTGAATAGATAGATCAAAAAGGATAACTTTGAGGTGGTTTCGTACCCTACCATAATCTCTTCGTTTGTTCTCCGCTATTAGTGGCTTTGGAGTGACTCTTTGTTGCATGTTGAGGGATAGTTATAGGATCCAGTTATGTTATTATTGTTGAGAGAACTTGCACTAGTGAAAGTATGAACCTTAGGCCTTGTTTCCTACCATTGCAATACCGTTTACGCTCACTTTTATCGCTTGTTACCTTGCTGTTTTTATAATTTCAGATTACAAATACCTTTATCTACCATCCATATTGCACTTGTATCAGCATCTCTTCGCCGAACTAGTGCACCTATACAATTTACCATTGTATTGGGTGTGTTGGGGAAACAAGAGACTCTTTGTTATTTGGTTGCAGGGTTGTTTGAGAGAGACCAGCTTCATCCTACGCCTCCCACCGATTGATAAACATTTGGTCATCCACTTGAGGGAAATTTGCTACTGTCATACAAACCTCTGCACTTGGAGGCCCAACAACGTTTACAAGAAGAAGGTTGTGTAGTAGACATCAAGCTCTTTTCTGGCGCCGTTGCTGGGGAGGTGAGTGCTTGAAGGTATATCTTTAGATCTTGCAATCGAATCTTTTTGTTTCTTGTTTTATCACTAGTTTAGTCTATAAAAAAGCTACAAAAAATGGAATTGAGTTTGTCTCATTGCTTCATATTTTTAATATCTTTCCTGAGAATGATGGAAAGGAAAATTGCGCTCAAGTGCTAGAAGAAGAAATCTATAAAATGTTTGGCACTAAATATGTGAATGATGAGCATGATTGCAATGTTGTTAGTATGAACTCTTTGAATACCCATGATGCTAATGATATGCAAAGACACAAGCTTGGGGATGATACATTTGATGAATATGATATTTTTTTCGTCCCCCAAGTTTTGATAAGAATATTTTTTATGATGAAAGCATGCCTCCTATTTATGATGATGAAAGTGGATTTGGAGAGGTCATGACTTTTTTTAGAGATGAATCCACTATTTCGGAAGGGGTTCCAATTGATTATGAGAACAAAGTTGCTATCTATGATGATTATTGTGATGACTTGTATGCTATTAAGAATAATAATAACCATTAAACTTGTCATCATGACTTTAATTTTCAATTGGGTTATGCTTCACATGATAGTTATTTTGTTGAGTTTGCTCCCACTATTATTCATGAGAAGAAATTTGCTTATGTGGAGAGTAATAAAAATTCTATGCCTGTAGATCATGAAAAAAATGCTTTATGTGCTGGTTATATTGTTGAATTCATTCATGATGCTACTGGAAATTATTATGAGAGAGGAACATATGCTTGTAGGAATTGCAATAATATCAAGTTTCCTCTCTATGTGTTGAAAATCTTGAAGCTATGATTGTTTTACCTTCCTATGCTAGTTGATTATTGTTTCCATAAGTTGTTTGCTCACAAAATCCCTATGCATAGGAAGTGGGTTAGGCTTAAATGCGCTAGTCATATGCTTCATGATGCTCCCGTTATGTTTCAATTCTTATATTTTATGTTAGCATCATTGTCATCATCATGCCTAGCTAGGGGCATTAAACGATAGCGCTTGTTGGGAGGCAACCCGACTTTATTTTTGTTCCTATTTAGTAATAAATAATTCATCTAGCCTCTGGTTAGATGTGGTTTTATGTTTCAATTAGTGTTTGAGCCAAGTAGATCCTTTGGAAAGACTTGGGTGAAGTCTATATGATCCTGCTGTAATAAAACAGAAACTTTAGCGCTCACGAGATTAGCTGTCATATTTTACTGGAGAGTGATTTTAGGTTGATTCTTTTTGCAGATGATTAATAGACAAATACCTCAGGTCCACCAATTTAATTCAGAATTTTTGGGGTTCCAGAAGTATACGTTTGATACACATTACTACAGACTGTTCTGTTTTTAACAGATTCTGTTTTCATTGTGTTGTTTGCTTATTTTGATGAATCTATGAGTAGTATCGGAGGGTATGAACCATAGAGAAGTTGGAATATAGTAGATATTACACCAATATGAATTTAAAATGACTTCATTACAGTACCTAAGTGGTGATTTATTTTCTTATACTAACAGAGCTTACGAGTTTTGTTTTGAGTTTGGTGTTGTGAAGTTTTCAAGTTTTGGGTAAAGATTCGATGGAATATGGAATAAGGAGAGGTAAGAGCATAAGATTGGGCATGCCCAAGGCACCCCAAGGTAATATTCAAGTACAACCAAGAGCCTAAGCTTGGGGATGCCCCGGAAGGCATCCCCTCTTTCGTCTTCGTTCATTGGTAACTTTACTTGGAGCTATATTTTTATTTACCACATGATATGTATTTTGCTTGGAGCGTCATTTTATTTTGTTAGTATTTTATTGCTGTTATTTATAATAATGTTTTGAATCTTTATTTTCAATAAAAATGTCAAGGATAGCCTTTACCATGCTTATCTTACAAGTATACATGTTGCTGTTTCAAAACAGAAAGTTTACCGTTGTTGCAAAAATTCCCTAGAAAAGTCAGAGAATGATATAATGTTGAATCTTTTTGCATGATGAGCTATGATAAATCTTATACAGCGTAGTAGTTTTCTTATAATTTATGGAGTTAGGGAAGTATGATGAATCTTGCATTCTTTACAGACTATACTGTTTTGACAGATTGCTGTTATGTTTGCATTGTTTGCATATGCTTGCTTGTTTAGTGATTCTATTTGAGGATAGGAGTATTAAATATGCAGAGACATTTAGTATGCAATGTTGAATAATAATGTTAGTAATTTGTTACAGTAGAAAATTATAAGGTTTTTTGCATTGTTTTATACTAACCTATCTCACGAGTTCTTGTTGAGTTTTGTGTGGATGAAGTTTTTGAGATTAGGGAAAACCGTGATATGAGAGGAATTAAGGAGACACAAAAGCTCAAGCTTGGGGATGCCCAAGGCACCCCAAGATAATATTTCAAGAAGTCTCAAGCATCTAAGCTTGGGCATGCCCCGGTAGGCATCCCACATTTCTTCTTCAACAATTATCGGTTAGTATCGGTTGAACCTAAGTTTTTGCTTCTTCACATGAGTTGTGCTATCCTTGCAATGTCATTTTTTTGTTTTGCTTGCTATTTGAATAAAGTAATTAAGATCTGAAATACTTAAATGAGAGAGAGTCCTCACATAGCTAAATAATTATTTGACTACTCATTGATCTTCACATATATCTTTTTGATGTAGTTTGTCATTTACTCTTGTGCTTCACTTATATCCTATGAGTAAATGGTTGAATGTCATAAATCTGAAATTATATATGTTTCATTTGCTTATCCCATGGGGAGTAATGACTTCACATTCAAGAAGTAGAGGTGGTAAATTTATTGAAGGTTAGCAAGCATTGTATTGGTCATTTGAACAATTCATGAAAGAATATTGAAGAAAGAGAGAATTCACATATAAATATACTAGCTTAGACATCTTCTATGATTGTGAGCCCCATTAATTATTGTCAAACCTAGAAAATTTAGTTGAAGTTGGACAAGGTAGACAATGTAATGAGTTATGCTTGGGTGTATTTGTATAGAAGTTATATTGTTATAGGTCCTCCAACATGTGGTGCTCGTTGTTTAGAATCCTTTGCTAGCCTAAATATCTGTACTAAGCTGGAATACTGCTTGTGCATCCAAATTCCTTGAACCAAGTTTCTTCCATGAGTGTCCACCATACCTACCTATATGCGGTATTTACCTGCCGTTCCAAGTAAATTTGCATGTGCCAAACTCTAAACCTTCAAATAATAATCTGTTTTGTATGCCCGAATCGCTCATGTAGCGACTAGGGGTTGTCAGTATCTTCCATGGTAGGTGGGTTATTCTCACGACGAATGGACTCCACTCATCATTCACGAGAAAAATGGCTGGTAACTGGGATGCCCAGTCCCATGATCAAAAGATCAAAATCAAATCAAAATAATTGCAAACAAAAACTCCCCCAAGATTGATGTTAGTTGGAGGCACCCGTTGTTTCGGGCAAGCCATGGATGGATGATTGTTGGTGGAGGGGGAGTAAAAACTTTACCATTTTGTTTGGGAACCGCCTATAATGTATGTAGTATGGAAGATATTGGGAACTCTTGGTTGTTATGTTGACAATGAGATCATACCTCTCAAAATTATTTATCTCTATTTCAAAATTGAGCTCTGGCACCTCTGCAAATCCCTGCTTCCCTCTGCGAAGGGCCTATCTTTTACTTTTATGCAAGAGTCAGTAGTATTCCTTCTCATTCCTACCTACTCTTTAGTTGGCAAGCATCGTGTATTGGGGAAAGATCTAAGCATATATGGCCATGCAAATATATTTGATCATGAATTATTATAGTTGACAATTATCTATATGATAAGTGAGTTGGGAGGCGAAACACTAAGCCCCTATCTTTCTCTGTGTTCGATGGATGCTATTTGTTCTAAGAATATGCTTTGAGTGGTAGCAATCATGGAAGACTATATGATAGTTGAGTATGTGGAGTTTGCTAAATCAAAGCTCTGACATAGGCCCTTCCTGAAAATAAGATGAATTGTAATTGTTTGATGACTGAGAATGAAGTTTGCTAGTTTTCAAGAAAGTTTATGGTCTATGCTTTAACATGTGAATAGATTGTTACTTGATCTTGAGAAGTTTTATGAGATGAACTACTTTTATGACATATAATCATGCTAGAAAAGGTGATTGCAATTATCATTGATCAAACTTGTGCACCTGCTAAAATTCACACTTCATAAATTCTTTCTTTTATCATTTACCTACTCGAGGACGAGCAAGAATTAAGCTTGGGGATGCTGATACGTCTCCAACGTATCTATAATTTATGAAGCATTCATGCTATTATATTATCTGTTTTGGATGTTTACGGGCTTTATTATACATTTGTATATTATTTTTGGGACTAACCTATTAACCGGAGGCCCAGTCCATATTGCTGTTTTCTTGCCTATTTCAGTGTTTCGAAGAAAAGGAATATCAAACGAAGTCCAAACAGAATGAAACCTTCGGGAGCGTGATTTTTGGAACGAACATGATCCAGGAGACGTGGAGCTGAAGTCAGGGAAGCTTCAAGGAGGCCACGAGGCAGGGGGCTCGCCCACCCCCTGGGCGCGCCCTCCACCCTCGTGGGCCCCTCGTGGCTCCCCTGACCGACTTCTTTCGCCTATATATCTTCATATACCCTAAAAACATCGAGGACAACAATAGATCGGGAGTTCCGCCGCCGCAAGCCTCTGTAGCCACCAAAAACAAATCGGGACACTGTTTTGGCACCCTGCCGGAGGGGGGATCCCTCACCAGTGGCCATCTTCATCATCCCGGCGCTCTCCATGACAAGGAGGGAGTAGTTCACCCTCAGGGCTGAGGGTATGTACCAGTAGCTATGTGTTTGATCTCTCACTCTCATGTTCTTGATTTGGCACGATCTTGATGTATCGCGAGCTTTGCTATTATAGTTGGAACTTATGATGTTTCTCCCCCTCTACTCTCTTGTAATGGATTGAGTTTTCCCTTTGAAGTTATCTTATCGGATTGAGTCTTTAAGGATTTGAGCACACTTGATGTATGTCTTGTCGTGCTTATCTGTGGTGACAATGGGATATTCACGTGATCTACTTGATGTATGTTTTGGTGATCAACTTGCGGGTTCTATGAACTTATGCATAGGGGTTGACACACGTTTTCGTCTTGACTCTCCGGTAGAAACTTTGGGGCACTCTTTGAAGTACTTTGTGTTGGTTGAATAGATGAATCTGAGATTGTGTGATGCATATCGTATAATCATGCCCACGGATACTTGAGGTGACAATGGAGTATCTAGGTGACATTAGGGTTTTGGTTGATTTGTGTCTTAAGGTGTTATTCTAGTACGAACTCTATGATAGATCGAATAGAAAGAATAGCTTCATGTTATTTTACTACGGACTCTTGAATAGATAGATCAAAAAGGATAACTTTGAGGTGGTTTCGTACCCTACCATAATCTCTTCGTTTGTTCTCCGCTATTAGTGACTTTGGAGTGACTCTTTGTTGCATGTTGAGGGATAGTTATATGATCCAATTATGTTATTATTGTTGACAGAACTTGCACTAGTGAAAGTATGAACCTTAGGCCTTGTTTCCTACCATTGCAATACCGTTTACGCTCACTTTTTACCACTTGTTACCTTGCTGTTTTTATAATTTCAGATTACAAATACCTTTATCTACCATCCATATTGCACATGTATCACCATCTCTTCGCCGAACTAGTGCACCTATACAATTTACCATTGTATTGGGTGTGTTGGGGACACAAGAGACTCTTTGTTGGGTTGATTGAGAGAGATCATCTTCATCCTGCGCCTCCCATGGATTGATAAACCTTAGGTCATCCACTTGAGGGAAATTTGCTACTGTCCTACAAACCTCTGCAATTGGAGGCCCAACAACGTCTACAAGAAGAAGGTTGTGTAGTAGACATCATTCATACATCATTCAGAGTACACACATAGTGTGACTATGGAGAAATCCAAAAGAAAAGAAGATAACCCCAAATGCTAGATCCCCGATCGTCTCAACTGGGCTCCACTACTGATCATTAGGAAAAGACACTTAGTAACGGCCAAGGTCCTCATCAAACTCCCAACTGAGCTCGATTGCATCACCCGCACTGGTATCATCGGCACCTGCAACTGTTTGTAGTATCTTGTGAGTCACGAGGACTCAGCAATCTTAAAACCCGCGAGATCAAGACTATTTAAGCTTATGGGTAGGAAGTGGTAATGAGGTGGAGTTGCAGCAAGCACTAAGCAAATATGGTGGCTAACATACGTAAATAAGAGCGAGAAAAGAAGCAACGCAACGGTCGAGAAGCTAGAAGTGATCAATAAGTGATACTGAAACTACTTGCGCACAATCATAACACAAAGACCGTGTTCACTTCTCGGACTCCACCGAGAAGAGACCATCATGGCTACACATGCGGTTGATGCATTTTAATTAAGTCAAGTGTCAAGGATTCTACAACCGGATATTAACAAATTCCCATCTGCCACATAACCGCGGGCACGACTTTTGAAAGTTTATACCCTGCAGGGGTGTCCCAACTTAGCCCATCACAAGCTCTCATGATCAACGAAGGATATTCCTTCTCCCGAAAAGACCCGATCAGCCTCGGAATCCCAGTTACAAGACATTTCGACAATGGTAAAACAAGACCAGCAAGACCGCCCAATGTGCCGACAAATCCCGATAGGAGTCGCACGTATCTCGTTCTCAGGGCACACCGGATGGGCCAGACGTCGGGTTGGCATAGACCCCGATTGTCCAGGGGGCGCCGGACATCGCCCGGTTCGGACCAACACTTGGAGAAGCACTGGCCCGAGGGGGGGGGGTTAAAAATAAAGATGACCCTCAGGCTCGTGAAAACCCAAGGGAAAGTTAGTAGGTTGTTAGGCAACTGTAAAACCAAGGTTGGGCCTTGCTGGAGGAGTTTTATTCAAAGCAAACTATCAAGGGGTTCCCATAAACCCGACCGCGTGAGGAACGCAAAATCAAGGAACATAACACCGATATGATGGAAACTAAGACGACAAGAGTGGAACAAAACACCAGGCAAAAGGCCGAGCCTTCCACTCTTTACCAAGTATATAGATGCATTAAATAAAATAAGAGATATTGTGATATCCCAACATAAACATGTTCCAACATGGAACAATCTTCAACTTCACCTGCAACTAGCAACGCTATAAGAGGGGCTGAGCAAAAGTGGTATCTTAGCCAAACAACGGTTTGCTAGGAAGGTGGGTTACATGCTTGACATGGCAATATGGGAGGCATGGTAAACAAGTGATAGGTAGCGCAGCATAGCGATAGAACGAAGCAATTAGCAAGCAAAGATAGAACTGATATTGAGGGTAATGGTCATCTTGCCCGAGATCCCGCAAGGAAGAAGAACGAGTCCAAGAAGGAGACAAACGGACGTAGTCGAACGAATCCTCACAATCGCAACGTTACCGGAACTAAGAAGCAAATACCAGAAAGAAGCAAACAACCTACTAAGCAACCATCACATAAACATGGCATGATGCACAATCATGTATGATGCATGTCCGGTTTAAACAGGCATGCCATGGCAAAGTGCACAAATAGTACTACAAGTTAAGTGAAGCTCAATATGCAACGAGTTGCATATTGACGAAACACCACATCGAATTATTTAGTTTACTCTCGGTTAAGATACTGAACAATTATTAAATGTTAATTAACAAGGCAAGAGGTGGAGCATAATAAAACTAACTAGCTAGGCAATTTACATGAGGCCAAAAATAACAAACAACAAATTTAACCATTTAAATATTGTTAACATGATGTGGATGACATATGCAAGTTTTAATCAATTTTTATGAAAATGTTAACATAATATAAGATATGAAGTATTTGGTCACCATGGCGGAACGAAAGGGGTGCCACGGCAACGAATCCAAAAATGATGACACAGCAACATATCGATTCCGGTAGCTCATAAAGATACCGGGGAAGTGCGTCGTGAACGAGTCATGCAAGGATGGTGGGGTGATCCCGGTAACCGGGTGTCCCACATATCGGTGGCATGGAAACGAGTGGCAATACAGGCGCAGTGCAAACACGAGCATCTCATACAACACAATGCATTCGGCAGTCGACTCATCGTTATACCTTTGAAGCGTGCATTTTCGGAGCGGTTCGAGTTCGTCGAGGGAAGTAGAGGAAGTAGACGTTCTCGGGACGGTCGTAGAGGAAGTTGTGGTACAGGGAGACGGTAGTGGAAGTAGTGGTTCATGATGACGGTAGTGGAAGTAGTGGTACACGTTTCGAAGAGGAACTTCACAGATTCGAATCCCTTCGGGGTTGTCGTGGTACTTGCGGTCTCGGCGACGGTAGTCGTTCATGTTCAGAGAGGAACATGGCGTTTCGGTGCAATGTAGTGGTACATGTCGAGGGTCGTCATGGTACTTGGCGTTTCATTCAGTAGTCATCCCGAGCCTCCGTGTGGTCTTGCCTGTGGTGTACTTGGCGAATATAGAGGTATCAGTAGTGGTACTTGGTGAATTCCATGCTCGCTGACCGTTGGACTGGGCGTCAACAGCAACAGGGGCGCGATGCATGGACTTGGCGTGATGCAGGGGGCTGGTACCGAGCGGGACTTGCAGCAGCAGCGGCGGGAACTTGGCACGGCGGTCTCACGCGGCATGGGGAGGCTCGAGGCAGCAGCGACGAGGAGGAAGACCGGCGACGCAGCTGCGGGCACCGGGAGGCGGAGGAAGACTCGCGTGGTGGCGGCGCTCTGCAGCAAAAGAAGCCAAGGGAGGCGCGTCGGAGGCGTCGAAGACGTCGCGGGCGAAGCCAGAACAAGGTGCGGCGAGCGACGGGATGCAGGCGAAGCTTGGGGCGGCGGGAACGGGCGCGCAGGCCGATCCGGGCGGAGGCGCGCGGGATCCCGCTGGCGGCGTGTACTTGAGACGACAGCGCCATGGGGCTTGGTTCCCTGGGCGGCTCCGGCGACGCTAGAAGAAGGCAGCGACGGCAGGCATCACAGGAGGTCAGGGACAGGGCACCGGCAAGGGGAGGCGCAGGGGACTTAACGCGGCGGTGGCTTGGCGCTGAGGAAGGAGGTCGCGGGTGAGGAGGAGAGCAGAGGGGCGACCGAATCGGCGAAGGGAGGCGGCCGACCATGGGGATCGGGTGCGAGGGGATCTAGCTCCTCTCTGTGTGTGGGTGGCGGTGCGAGAGGAGGAGAGGGAGACGAGCTAGAGGAAGGGGATCGATCGGGAGAGATGAGATCGGTCAGGCTAGGGTTCAGGTTAAGAGGGGGGTGCGGCTGGGTTGGGCCTTGGGCCATTTGGGCGGAGATGGAGAAGGCCAGAGGCCTAGTCCAGTTCCTTTCTTCCTTCTCTTTTTCATCTATAGAAAAATAGAAAGAAAGAAAAGAAAGAAGGAAAGGTTTGGGAAAGAAGTGGGCATGGGGTTAATTTTCTCAGACTCAGAAAAATGAGCTTAATCCAAGAAAATAGGAGTAGGCATGGATACAAGGTTTAGATTCAAACACATTTGAATGTAATTCAAATGGGTGAATAGGGAGTGGGGGTTTGGAAGGTCCAAAAATGCTCGGATTTTTGGTGGAGCTTGGATAAGGGACAAAGAATTGTCGACAAAGTTTGAGATCAAGAATTGAGATAGAAATGGCATGAAATTAAATTGCATGTGGGTTGCGGTTAATTCCAAACTAATGGAATATTTTATTATAGCTCCCTAATATTGGGAGGATATGTTATAAAGAGAAATCACCATTGTGAATATCCCTCGATTTAAATGGACCGAAGATCCATACGATTTTATTTAGATGAGTTTTAAAATTAAATGACATGATGGCATGATGCAATGCAAAAGATGACATGAAGAATGCAACAAAGCAAAAGAAACACACAGCGGAACTCGGAATAGCTGGAAGTCTTCTGGACCGTCGGTCTCGGGGTGTTACAACTCTCCCACACTAACAGAGGATCTCGACCCGAGATCCTAGGGATGGCACCGGAGAGAAACTGAAATGGAAGAGGTAAAACAAAATTGCTTCTTTGACGAACGAGTGAAACCACCAACCTTGAGAGGTTGAGCAAATTAAAAAAAAAGTACAACAGAGATGAACGAGATTGCAAACAATCCATTAGAAAAGAGGAACAAGGAACATTACGAGAACTTGAAGGTTGCAAAGAGATGAATCAAGAGTTTAATGGACAAGATAGAATTCGAAACCACTCCAGTTAAAACAAGATGAGAGAGGAAGAATCCGAGAAGCACTCCGCTTGAACATGGAAGGAATAGAACATGAACTTGAGAAGATGGGATGGTACTTTATGAAATCAACAACACATTGCCTCCGGAACTATTGAAAGAATGGCACAAGGGGTAAGAAGGATTTCAGAAAGCAGTCCAGTTGAAAAGAGAGGAAAAACTTGATAAGATGAAAGAACTTGAATGAGAACACAACGCTCCGGTTAAATGGATAAGCAAGAAAAAAACATGATCTTGACAAAACGAGGTGATGGGTGAAGAGCACAACATCACAATGCCTCCAGAAGAAACGAAAGAATGGAATGAAATGAACGGAGAAAAACTTGATCTTGAAAGATCATGCTTATAGGAAAAGCTAGAACGGAGTTGTTGGATTATCAACAAGGAAAGGATAAGCTTGTTGTGGGCTTATCAAAAACATCTCAAAATTATGAGGTGACAACCGGCCACTAACGGAAACAATTGCTTGCTTGAGATCAACGAAGAGATGAAAACTGCTTTCGCCGAGAGGATAGGAGAAAACTTGGATCATTGATAAGAACCACAATAGCAACATTCCTTAGGGAAGCCTTTAGGTGAAATATAACCCAAGATAACTCAAACGAAGAGATTAATGGATTGAAAAGATCTCGTGAACGAATTGAAAATGATTGGTTTAAAATATGTTACTCTTGAAAAGTTGTGAATCATGAAACACGAAGGAAAATTATCAAGAATGACATAACACCACCTCGAAAGATAATGGAGAAGAATTGCAGTTTGGAATGCAAGAAGAAGAATGCTTGAATGCCTCAAAACAAAACATGTGTTGAGCACCATGTTTAATTTTGAGTATAGCTTGGCGGGTCATAACTTCGAGAGAAATCTTGAAGAACAATTGAAGAATGAAAGGAATCCTTGACGAACCACCATGTAGAGCCTCCATGAAGAACTCCGACAATGAAAGGATGATAGAAAGAAAGAGAATTTGAAAACACAAGGTGAAGCCTTGCACTAATTTAGATGGAGCTTCGTGACGAGACAACTGAGAAAGCTTGGAACTCCGGAAAGAAAAGATGAACAACTTGGAACCGAGAATTACTTCATCATGAACAATCTCTGGAAGAAAAGAATTGAATCACTTTGAGGAAATAAGAATAAGATTTATTGTATGCTTATCCTTCATCAAATTAAATTGATGACAAGCAATGGATTTGGCATACTACTTATTCCCATAGAAAGGATTAAGAAAGATATAGCGCAAACTTGAGAAGGTATTATGGAACCACCGGTGGGATTTGGAAACAACGAATGAATTGATATGATAATGAACAAAGTGAAATCTTGAACGAACCACCGTAAGAATTGAAAATGAAAGTAGCAAAGGCACAATTCACCGGGAAGAATTGGAAAACGAATGAAGATACTTGAGGGGATTTAGATACATGAGAACAAAGATATCATGAACTGATTAGACGGTATTTGAACGATGCATCGGTAAGATTTGGAGAACGATAGCTACATGCTGAGAATGAAGAATTTTGACATGATGGCCTTCGGAGGAAAGAAATGGAAACAACTCATGAAATGCTCCGGATGGGTGAAAAGAATTGTCACAATCAAAAACAGTTATGAGGATGGCATGAAGCTAGAACCATGAATGTTCAAGAGAATGGACCAAGATTTAAGAGAAATCCTTCTTCGGTCTTCAAATGTTGAGAATGAAAATGAGAACCACCATGAATTGTTGAGATACCCCGGGAGAATGAAAAACAAAGAGGTTGAGCCAACAATGAAAAATAATTTGGAATCGATCTTGGAAAATATCTGACTCAAGAATTTCATTCTTACGTCAAACTTTGAAAAGAATTTGGGAATGGCTCCGGGGAAAATTAGAAGTCAGGTAAGATCCTGGGAAATGACATGTGGGTTAGGGCCCACTCAAAAGGAAACACCGTTGAATGATTTTTAAATGAGAGATTGCACTGGTTGAATTAAATGACTTGAATGAGATAATAATCTCCAAATAGCTTGAATGGATCTTGAATGAAAAGACGAGCCTCCTGAGATATCTTCAGCACCCCGGAACAAATGAATAGCGAGAAGTGAATGATTAAGAGGGCCATGGATAAGAAATTCACATGGGGAGATATGTGAAACAAAATGAAGAGATATGACCAACACCGAAGCTTGAAAATAATCTACCGGAGAAAAGAGACGAAGAATAATAAGCTTGAAGCTCTGTTAGTATCTTCCTGAGAATCACCGGATAAGAACATTGACAGAAAAGAATGGAGAGACTTCCCATCAATAAAAGGATACTTGATTAAGAAATCAGAGTCCTTGAAGAAAAGGGTGGGAGGGCGGGAAAACCAAAGGCAACTTGGGACGGATGGAACAAACACCGATGAGAAAACTAACAGTTTATCTTGCAAATGGGAAAAATGATAGGATCATCTTGAAGAGAAGCGTGTCGGTTGAAAAGAATTAACATGACAACCTCGATGAACAAGAAGGATTAGCATTTACATAGCAATATGAGAACACCGTTTAGGGAATGTATGGATCAACACTTGACATCGAAGCAACTCGAATACCACAAATAAAACAAAACAAAGGATTTGGCTTGCAGAATATGCCGGAAACAAACATATGATAGAGATTTTGTCCGAAGTTTACGTGGTGGGGCCCACACGGGCTCTATCGTACATCACAATCATGTACAAGGCAGTGCACATGACATACGAAGCATCCCCGAGTCAGCATAGCCAAGGACTCATTAAGACACAACGAGACCACTATAAAAACGACCGTGGATAGGCGGACCACTAGACGTTGAACCCCAATCTCATATCATGAATCTGTTGGAAAGAAAGAAAAAAAACTAGAACTACTTGAATTCCCACCTAAAAACTCCCGAAACTTTCTAGTTATGCAATCTGGTGTTGGGGATACAGGGGAAGCAATATATCTCACCCAAACTAACAATCCCTACATCCAGTTGTATCCATCCGTCAACACATAACCAAGAAACCTTTGGAAATCGTGTACCTCAACCTTCGAAAAGGATCCGTTATACAAGCTATGGCAATACTCCCGAACTCCCGCCCCAGTACTGGGTGGCGTCGAGGTTATCTCACCACTAACTGCATAAAAGAGATTTTCGATGTCGGCAAAACTCAGGTATTCCAGAATTGCAACGATAAAATTGTGACGACAAGACCTCAGAGCTCAACTCCCCGAGACACTACCACAACCCCTAAATGTCAGGAGGCACCAAGAACAATGTTCTCGTCACAAAACTATCGGAACAATTCCAAGATACCCGCGTGATCCTAAATTTTTTTTAGTGAAATTTGAGGAGAAGAAAGACAAAACATCTACATTAGGAGACCTCACCAAAGCGATGAAGGGACTGAGGAGTAAAAAGAATCCTACTCTCCGATATATATAATCCTAAGACTCAAAACATTTTTGTTCTAGACTCAACAACGTCAGCAATTCGATCAAGCAGGGGGCTCCTGAGTCGGGGATGGCTCTGATTACCAACTTGTAATGCCCACAATGCGACTATATCTCCCACTTGTCAAGGCACGACTTAGAGGCTTAACCGCATTTTGGTTGTTTCACAAGAAGGGTCATCTTCACACAATCCCATGTAATGAACAAGAAAGGGATAAAGAGTTGGCTTACAATCGCCACTTCACACAATGATCATATAATTCATACATCATTCAGAGTACACACATATTCATACTACGGAGAAATCCAAAAGAAAAGAAGATAACCCCAAATGCTAGATCCCCGATCATCCCAACTGGGCTCCACTACTGATCATCAGGAAAAGACACTTAGTAACGGCCAAGGTCCTCATCGAACTCCCAACTGGGCTCAATTGCATCACCTGCACTGGTATCATCGGCACCTGCAACTATTTGTAGTATCTTGTGAGTCACGAGGACTCAGCAATCTCAAAACCCATGAGATCAAGACTATTTAAGCTTATGGGTAGGAAGTGGTAATGAGGTGGAGTTGCAGCAAGCACTAAGCAAATATGGTGGCTAACATACGCAAATAAGAGCGAGAAGAGAAGAAACGCAACGGTCGAGAAGCTAGAAGTGATCCTGAAACTACTTGAGCACAATCATAACACAAAGACCGTGTTCACTTCCTGGACTCCGCCGAGAAAAGACCATCACGGCTACACACGCGGTTGATGCATTTTAATTAAGTCAAGTGTCAAGTATTCTACAATCGGATATTAACAAATTCCCATCTGCCACATAACCACGGGCACGACTTTCGAAAGTTTATACCCTGCAGGGGTGTCCCAACTTAGCCCATCGCAAGCTCTCACGATCAACGAAGGATATTCCTACCCCCAGAAAGACCCGATCAGCCTCGGAATCCCGGTTACAAGACATTTCGACAATGGTAAAACAAGACCAGCAAGACTGCCCGATGTGCCGACAAATCTCGATAGGAGTCGCACGTATCTCGTTCTCAGGGGACACCGGATGGGCCAGACGTCGGGTTGGCATAGTGAAAGGATCGATATAGTTGACTAGAGGGGGGGTGAATAGGCAACTAACAATTTTTAGCTTTTCTTTACCAATTTCAACTTTGCATCAAAGTAGGTTGTCTAGAAATGCAACTAGGTGAGCAACCTATATGATACAATAACAACAAGCACACAAGGAAGCAAGAGATGCAACACAAAGTAAGCTTGCACAAGTAAAGGTGAGAGATAACCAAAAGGGGAACCGATGGAGACGAGGATGTGTTACTGAAGTTCCTTCCTTTTAAAGGGAAGTATGTCTCCGTTGAGCGGTGTGGAGGCACAATGCTCCCCAAGAAGCCACTAGGGCCATGATACGTCTCCAACGTATTTATAATTTATGAAGCATTCATGTTATATTATTATCTATTTTGAATGATTATGGGCTTTATTATACACTTTTATATTACTTTTGGGACTAACCTATTAACCGGAGGCCCAGCCCATATTGCTGTTTTATAGCCTGTTTCAGTATTTCAAAGAAAAGGAATATCAAATGGAATCCAAACGGAATGAAACCTTCGGGAGCATGATTTTTGGAAAGGATATGATCCGGGAGACTTGGAGTTCAAGCCAGGGAAGGTTCGAGGGAAGCCAGGAGATAGGAGGGCGCGCCCACCCCCTAGGCACGCCCCCTGTCTCCTGGGCCCCTCGAGCACCCCCGACCGACTTCTTTCACCTATATAATCCCATATACCCTAAAAACATCGACAACGAAGATAGATCAGGAGTTCCACCACCGCAAGCCTCTGTAGCCACCAAAAACCTCTCGGGAGCCCGTTCCAGCACCCTGCCGGAGGGGGGATCCCTCACCGGTGGCCATCTTCATCATGCCGGCACTCTCCATGACGAGGAGGGAGTAGTTCACCCTTGGGGCCGAGGGTATGTACCAGTAGCTATGTGTTTGATCTCTCTCTCTCTCTCTCTCTCTCTCTCTCTCTCTCGTGTTCTCTCTCGTGTTCTCTCTATGGCACGATTTTGATGTATCACAAGCTTTGCTATTATAGTTGGATCTTATGATGCTTCTCCCCCTCTACTCTCTTGTAATGGATTGAGTTTTCCCTTTGAAGTTATCTTATCAGATTGAGTCTTTAAGGATTTGAGAACACTTGATGTATGTCTTGCCATGCTTATCTGTGGTGACAATGGGATATTCATGTGATCAACTCGATGTGTGTTTTGGTGATCAACTTGCGGGTTCTGTGACCTTGGGAATCTATGCATAGGGGTTGGCACACGTTTTCGTCTTTACTCTCCGGTAGAAACTTTGGGGCACTCTTTGAAGTACTTTGTGTTGGTTGAATAGATGAATCTGAGATTGTGTGATGCATATCGTATAATCATGCCCACGGATACTTGAGGTGACAATGGTGAAGGAAATATGCCCTAGAGGCAATAATAAAGTTATTATTTATTTCCTTATATCATGATAAATGTTTATTATTCATGCTAGAATTGTATTAACCGGAAACATAATACATGTGTGAATACATAGACAAACATAGTGTCACTAGTATGCCTCTACTTGACTAGCTTGTTTATCAAAGATGGTTATGTTTCCTAGCCTTGGACAAAAGAGTTGTCATTTGATTAACGGGATCACATCATTAGGAGAATGATGTGATTGACTTGACCCATTCCGTTAGCTTAGCACTTGATCGTTTAGTATGTTGCTATTGCTTTCTTCATGACTTATACATGTTCCTGTAACTATGAGATTATGCAACTCCCGTTTATCGGAGGAACACTTTGGGTGCTACCAAACGTCACAACGTAACTGGGTGATTATAAAGGAGTACTACAGGTGTCTCCGAAGGTACATGTTGAGTTGGCGTATTTCGAGATTAGGATTTGTCACTCCGATTGTCGGAGAGGTATCTCTGGGCCCACTCGGTAATGCACATCACTATAAGCCTTGCAAGCAATGTGACTAATGAGTTAGTTGCAGGATGATGCATTCCAGAACGAGTAAAGAGACTTGCCGGTAACGAGATTGAACTAGGTATTGGATACCGACGATCGAATCTCGGGCAAGTAACATACCGATGACAAAGGGAACAACGTATGTTGTTATGCGGTTTGACCGATAAAGATCTTCGTAGAATATGTAGGAGCCAATATGAGCATCCAGGTTCCGCTATTGGTTATTGACCAAGAATAGTTCTAGGTCATTTCTACATAGTTCTCGAACCCGTAGGGTCCGCACGCTTAAGGTTTCGATGACAATTATATTATGAGTTTATGAGTTTTGATGTACCGAAGGAGTTCGGAGTTCCGGATGAGATCGGGGACATGACGAGGAGTCTCGAAATGGTCGAGACGTAAATATCGATATATTGGACGACTATATTCGGAGTTCGGAAAGGTTCTGAGTGATTCGGGTTTTTTCGGGGGTACCGGGGAGTTACGGGAATACGAGGAAGAAGCAATGGGCCTCATGGGCCAAGTGGTGGAAGAGAGGAGGCAGGGCGCGCGGCCCCCCTAGCCCAAACCGAATTGGACTAGGGGGCCGGCCCCCCTTTCCTCTTTTTACTCCCTCTCCTTCCTTCTCCTTCTCCTTCCCTTCCTTCCACTCTCCTAGTTGGACTAGGAAAGGAGGGAGTCCTACTCCCGATGGGAGTAGGACTCCTCCATGGCGCGCCCTCCGTTGGCCGGCCGCCCCCTCCCCCTTGCTCCTTTATATATGGGGGCAGGGGGGCACCCCAGGACACACAAGTTGATCTACGGATCGTTCCTTAGCCGTGTGCGGTGCCCCCCTCCACCATATTCCACCTCGGTCATATCGTCGCGGAGTTTAGGCAAAGCCCTGCACCGGTAGAACATCATCATCGTCACCACGCCATCATGCTGACGAAACTCATCCCCGATGCTTTGCTGGATTGGAGCCCGGGGAACGTCATCGAGCTGAACGTGTGCTGAACACGGAGGTGCCGTACGTTCGGTGCTTGGATCGGTCGAATCGTGAAGACGTACGACTACATCAACCGCGTTGTCATAACGCTTCTGCTTACGGTCTACGAGGGTACATGGACAACACTCTCCCCTCTCGTTGCTATGTCATCACCATGATCTTGCGTGTGTGTAGGATTTTTTTTGAAATTACTACGTTCTCCAACAGTGGTATCAGAGCCTAGGTTTTATGCGTAGATGTCATATGCACGAGTAGAACACAAGTGAGTTGTGGGCGATACAAGTCATACTGCTTACCAGCATGTCATACTTTGGTTCGGCGGTATTGTTGGATGAAGCGGCCTGGACCGACATTACGCGTACGCTTACGTGAGACTGGTTTTACCGCCGTGCTTTGCACACAGGTGACTAGCGGGTGTCTGTTTCTCCAACTTTAGTTGAACCGAGTGTGGCTACGCCCGGTCCTTGCGAAGGTCAAAACAACACTAACTTGATGAACTATCGTTGTGGTTTTGATGCGTAGGTAAGAACGATTCTTGCTCAGCCCGTAGCAGCCACGTAAAATTTGCAACAACAAAGTAGAGGACGTCTAACTTGTTTTTGCAGGGCATGTTGTGATGTGATATGGTCAAGACGTGATGAGATATAAGTTGTTGTATGAGATGATCATGTTTTGTTGAAGTTATAGGCAACTGGCAGAAGCCCTATGGTTGTCTCTTTGTTGCATAAGATGCAAGTGCCAAATAATTGCTTTACTTTATCACTATGTGATAGCAATAGTTGCAAGAGCAATAGTTGGTGAGACGATCATGTGACGACACATTGATATAGATCAAGATGATGAAGATCATGGTGTCGTGCCTGTAACGATAGAGATCATGACAGTACTTGGAGATCAAAGGCGCAAGATGATCATGGCCATATCATGTCACATATTTTGATTGCATATGATGTTTATCTGTTATACATCTTATTCTGTTTTGTTTGACGGTAGCATTTTAAGATGATCTCTCACTAATTATCAAGAAGTGTTCTCCCTGAGTATGCACCATTGCGAAAGTTCTTCGTGCTGAGACACCACATGATGATCGGGTGTGATAGGCTCTACGTTCAAATACAACGGGTGCAAAACAGTTGCACAAGCGGAATACTCAGGTTAAACTTGACGAGCCTAGCATATACAGATATGGCCTCGGAACACGGAGACCGAAAGGTCGAGCATGAATCATATAGTAGATATGATCAACATATTGATGTTCACCGTTGAAACTACTCCATCTCACGTGATGATCGGACATGGTGTAGTTGATATGGATCACATGATCACTTAGGGGATTAGAGGGATGTCTATCTAAGTGGGAGTTCTTTAGTAATATGATTAATTGAACTTAAATTTATCATGAACTTAGTCCTGGTAGTATTTTGCAAATTATGTGTAGATCAATAGCTTGCGTTGTTGCTTTCATATGTGTATTTTGATATGTTCCTAGAGAAAATTGTGTTGAAAGATGTTAGTAGCAATGATGCGGATTGGATCCGTGATCTGAGGTTTATCCTCATTGCTGCACAGAAGAATTATGTCCTTGATGCACCGCTAGGTGACAAACCTATTGCAGGAGCAGATGCAGACGTTATGAATGTTTGGCTAGCTCAATATGATGACTACTTGATAGTTTAGTGCACCATGCTTAACGGTTTAGAATCGGGACTTCAAAGACGTTTTTGAACGTCATGGACCATATGAGATGTTCCAGGAGTTGAAGTTAATATTTCCAGCAAATACCCGAGTTGAGAGATATGAAGTCTCCAACAAGTTCTATAGCTAAAAGATGGAGGAGAATCGCTCAACTAGTGAGCATGTGCTCAGATTGTCTGGGTACTACAATCGCTTGAATCAAGTGGAAGTTAATCTTCCAGATAAGATAGTGATTGACAGAGTTCTCTAGTCACCATCACCAAGTCAGTAGAACTTTGTGATGAACTATAGTATGCAAGGGATGACGAAAATGATTCCCGAGCTCTTTGTGATGTTGAAATCGACGAAGGTAGAAATCAAGAAAGAGCATCAAGTGTTGATGATTGACAAGATCACTAGTTTCAAGAAAAAGGCAAAGGGAAAGAAAGGGGAATTTCAAGTAGAATGACAAGCAAGTTGTCACTCCCACGAAGAAGACCAAAGCTGGACCATAGCCTGAAACTGAGTGCTTACACTACAAAGGAAATAGTCACTGGAAGCGGAAATGCCCTGAATATTTGGTAGATAAGAAGGATGGCAAAGTGAACAAGGGTATATTTGATATACGGGTTATTAATGTGTGCCTTACTAGTGTTTATATTAGCCCCTGAGTATTTGATACTTGTTCGGTTGCTAAGATTAGTAACTCGAAACAGGAGTTACAGAATAAACAGAGACTAGTTGAAAGGGAAGTGACGATGAGTGTTGGAAGTAGTTCCAAGATTCATATGATCATCATCACACACTCCCTATACTTTCGGGATTAGTGTTAAACCTAAATAAATGTTATTTAGCTTTTGCGTTGAGCATGAATATGATTTGATCATGTTTGTTGCAATACGGTTATTCATTTAAAGTTAGAGAATAATTGTTGTTCTGTTTACATGAATAAAACCTTCAATGGTCATACACCCAATGAAAATAGTTTATTGGATCTCGATCGTAGTGATACACATATTCATAATATTGATGCCAAAAGATGCAAAGTTAATAATGATAGTGCAACTTATTTGTGGCACTGCCATTTGGGTCATATCGGTGTAAAGCGCATGAAGAAACTCCATAAAGATGGATTTTCGGAATCACTTGGTTATGAATCATTTTGATGCTTGCGAACCGTGCCTTTGGGCGAGATGACTAAAACTCCGTTCTTTGGAACAATGGAACGAGCAACAAACTTGTTGGAAATAATACATACTGATGTATGCAGACCAATGAGTATTAAGGCTCGTGGCAGGTATCGTTATTTTCTGACCTTCACAGATGATTTGAGCAGATATGGGTATATCTACTTGATGAAACATAAGTCTGAAATAGTTGAAAGGTTCAAAGAATTTCAGAGTGAAGTGGAAAATCATCGTAACAAGAAAATAAAGTTTCTGCGATCTGATCACGGAGATGAATATTTGAGTTACAAGTTTGGTCTTCAATTAAAACAATGTGGAATAGTTTCACAGCTCACGCCACCTGGAACACCACAACGTTATGGTGTGTCCGAACGTCGTAACCGTACTTTATTGGATATGGTGCGATCTATGATGTCTCTTACTGATTTACCACTATTGTTTTGGGGTTATGCATTAGAGACAGCTACATTCACGTTAAAAAGCGCACCATCTAAATCCGTTGAGACGACACCATATGAACTGAGGTTTAGCAAGAAACCCAAGTTGTCGTTTCTTATAGTTTGGGGCTACGATGCTTATGTGAAAAAGTTTCAACCTGATAAGCTCGAACCCAAATCGGAGAAGTGCGTCTTCATAGAATACCCAAAGGTAACTATTGGGTACACCTTCTATCACAGATCCGAAGGCAAGTTATTCGTTGCTAAAATGGATCCTTTCTAGAGAAGAAGTTTCTCTCGAAAGAAGTGAGTGGGAGGAAAGTAGAGCTTGATAAGGTAATTGTACCTTCTCCCAAATTGGAAAGTAGTTCATCACAGAAATCAGTTCCAGTGATTCCTACACCAATTAGTGAGGAAGCTAATGATGATGATCATGAAACTTCAGATCAAGTTACTACAAAACCTCGTAGGTCTTCCAAAGTACAGTCCGCACCAGAGTGGTATGATAATCCTGTTCTGGAAGTCATGTTACTAGACCATGATAAACCTACGAACTATGAGGAAGCGATGATGAGCCCAGATTCTGCGAAATGGTTTGAGGCCATGAAATCTGAGATGGGATCCATGTATGAGAACAAAGTATGGACTTTGATTGATTTGCCCAATGATCGGCGAGACATTGAGATTAAATGGATCTTCAAGAGGAAGACGGACACTGATAGTGTTACTATCTACAAAGCTAGAATTGTTGCAAAAGGTTTTCGACAAGTTCAAGGTGTTGACTACGATGAGAGTTTTTCACTCGTATCTATGCTTAAGTCTGTCTGAATCATGTTAGCAATTGCCGCATTTTATGAAATCTGGCAAATGGATAAACAAAACTGCATTCCTTAATGGTTTTCTTAAAGAAGAGTTGTATATGATGCAACCAGAAGGTTTTGTCAATCCTAAAGGTGCTAACAAATTGTGCAAGCTCCAGCGATCCATCTATGGACTGGTGCAAGCATCTCGGAGTTGGAATATACGCTTTGATGAGTTGATCAAAGCATATGGTTTTATACAGATTTTTGAAGAAGCCTGTATTTACAAGAAAGTGAGTGGGAGCTCTGTAGCATTTCTAATATTATATGTGGATGACATATTGTTAATTGGAAATGATATGGAAATTCTGGATAGCATGAAAGGATACTTGAATAAGAGTTTTTCAAAGCAAGACCTCGGTGAAGCTGCTTACATATTGAGCATCAAGATCTATTGAGATAGATCAAGACGCCTGATAAGATTTTCAATGAGTACATACCTTGACAAGATTTTGAAGTAGTTCAAAATGGAACAGTCAAATAAAGAGTTCTTGCCTGTGTTGCAAAGGTATGAAATTGAGTAAGACTCAAATCCCGACCACGGCAGAAAATAGAAAGAGAATGAAAGTCATTCCCTATGCATCAGTTATAGGTTCTATAAAAGTATGCCATGCTATGGACCAGACCTATTGTATACTCTGCCCTGGTTTGGCAAGGGAGTACAATAGTGATCTAGGAGTAGATCACTGGACATTGGTCAAAATTATCCTTAGTGGAATAAGGATATATTTCTCGATTATGGTGGTGACAAAAAGGTTCATCGTAAAGGGTTACGTCGATACAAGTTTTGGCACTGATCCAGATGACTCTAAGTCTCAATCTGGATACATATTGAAAGTGGGAGCAATTAGCTAGAGTAGCTCCGTGCAAAGCATTGTAGACATAGAATATTTGCAAAATACATATGGCTCTGTATGTGACAGACCCGTTGACTAAACTTCTCTCACAAGCAAAACATGATCATACCTTAGTACTCTTTGGGTGTTAATCACATAGCAATGTGGACTAGATTGTTGACTCTAGTAAATCCTTTGGGTGTTGGTCACATGACGATGTGAACTATGGGTGTTAATCATATACAGATATGAATATTGGTGTTAAATCACATGATGATGTGAACTAGATTATTGACTCTAGTGCAAGTGGGAGACTGAAGGAAATATGCCCTAGAGGCAATAATAAAGTTATTATTTATTTCCTTATATCATGATAAATGTTTATTATTCATGCTAGAATTGTATTAACCGGAAACATAATACATGTGTGAATACATAGACAAACATAGTGTCACTATTATGCCTCTACTTGACTAGCTCGTTTATCAAAGATGGTTATGTTTCCTAGCCATGGACGAAAGAGTTGTCATTTGATTAATGGGATCACATCATTAGGAGAATGATGTGATTGACTTGACCCATTCCGTTAGCTTAGCACTTGATCGTTTAGTATGTTGCTATTGCTTTCTTCATGACTTATACATGTTCCTGTAACTATGAGATTATGCAACTCCCGTTTATCGGAGGAACACTTTGGGTGCTACCAAACGTCACAACGTAACTGGGTGATTATAAAGGAGTACTACAGGTGTCTCCGAAGGTACATGTTGAGTTGGCGTATTTCGAGATTAGGATTTGTCACTCTGATTGTCGGAGAGGTATCTCTGGGCCCACTCGGTAATGCACATCACTATATGCCTTGCAAGCAATGTGACTAATGAGTTAGTTGTGGGATGATGCATTACGGAACGAGTAAAGAGACTTGCCGGTAACGAGATTGAACTAGGTATTGGATACCGACGATTGAATCTCGGGCAAGTGACATACCGATGACAAAGGGAACAACGTATGTTGTTATGCGGTTTGACCGATAAAGATCTTCATAGAATATGTAGGAGCTAATATGAGCATCCAGGTTCCGCTATTGGTTATTGACCAAGAATAGTTCTAGGTCATGTCTACATAGTTCTCGAACCCGTAGGGTCCGCACGCTTAAGGTTTCGATGACAATTATATTATGAGTTTATGAGTTTTGATGTACCGAAGGAGTTCGGAGTCCCGGATGAGATCGAGGACATGACGAGGAGTCTCGAAATGGTCGAAACGTAAAGATCAATATATTGGACGACTATATTCGGGTATTTTCGGGGGTACCGGGGAGTTACGGGAATACGAGGAAGAAGCAATGGGCCTCATGGGCCAAGTGGTGGAAGAGAGGAGGCACGGCGCGCGGCCCCCCTAGCCCAAACCGAATTGGACTAGGGGGCCGGGCCCCCTTTCCTCTTTTTCCTCCCTCTCCTTCCTTCTCCTTCTCCTTCCCTTCCCCTCTCCTAGTTGGACTAGGAAAGGAGGGAGTCCTACTCCCGGTGGGAGTAGGACTCCTCCATGACGCGCCCTCCCTTGGCCGGCCGCCCCCTCCCCCTTGCTCCTTTATATACGGGGGCAGGGGGGCACCCCAGGACACACAAGTTGATCTACGGATCGTTCCTTAGCCGTGTGCGGTGCCCCCCTCCACCATATTCCACCTCGGTCATATCGTCGCGGAGTTTAGGCGAAGCCCTGCGCCGGTAGAACATCATCATCGTCACCACGCCGTCGTGCTGACGGAACTCATCCCCGATGCTTTGCTGGATTGGAGCCCGGGGAACATCATCGAGCTGAACGTGTGCTGAACATGGAGGTGCCGTACGTTCGGTGCTTGGATAGGTCGAATCGTGAAGACGTACGACTACATCAACCGCGTTGTCATAACGCTTCCGCTTACGGTCTACGAGGGTACATGGACAACACTCTTCCCTCTCGTTGCTATGTCATCACCATGATCTTGCGTGTGCGTAGGATTTTTTTTGAAATTACTACGTTCCCCAAAAAATGGAGTATCTAGGTGACATTAGGGTTTTGGTTGATTTGTGTCTTAAGATGTTATTCTAGTATGAACTCTATGATAGATTGAACGGAAAGAATAGCTTCATGTTATTTTACTACAGACTCTTGAATAGATAGATCAAAAGGGATAACTTTGAGGTGGTTTTGTACCCTACCATAAGCTCTTCATTTGTTCTCCGCTATTAGTGGCTTTGGAGTGACTCTTTGTTGCATGTTGAGGGATAGTTATATGATCTAATTATGTTATTATTGTTGAGAGAACTTGCACTAGTGAAAGTATGAACCTTAGGCCTTGTTTCCTACCATTGCAATACCATTTACGCTCACTTTTATCGCTTGTTACCTTGCTTTTTTATAGTTTCATATTACAAATACCTTTATCTACCATCCATATTGCACTTGTATCACCATCTCTTCGTCGAACTAGTGCACCTATACAATTTACCATTGTATTGGGTGTGTTGGGGACACAAGAGACTCTTTGTTATTTGGTTGCAGGGTTGCTTGAGAGAGACCATCTTCATCCTATGACTCCCACGGATTGATAAACCTTAGCTCATCCACTTGAGGGAAATTTGCTACTGTCCTACAAACCTATGCACTTGAAGGCCAAACAACGTCTACAAGAAGAAGGTTGTGTAGTAGACATCAAGCTCTTTTTTGGCGTCGTTGCCGAGGAGGTGAGTGCTTGAAGGTATATCTTTAGATCTTGCAATCGAATCTTTTTGTTTCTTGTTTTATTACTAGTTTTGTTTATAAAATAAAACTATAAAAAATGGAATTGAGTTTGTCTCATACGCTTCATTTTTTTAAATATCTTTCGTGAGAATGATGAAAAGGAAAATTGTGCTCAAGTGCTAGAAGAAGAAATCTATAGAACATTTGACACTAAATCTTTGAATGATGGGCATGATTGCAATGTTATTAGTATGAATTCTTTGAATATCCATGATGCTAATGATATGCAAAGCCACAAGCTTGGGGAAGCTATGTTTGATGAATATGATATTTTTTGTCCCCCAAGTTTTGATGAGAATATTTATTATGATGAAAGCATGCCTCCTATTTATGATGATTATATTGATGAAAGTGGGTTTGTAAGAATGTCAATTTTAGGTAGTATTGATCCCACTATTTTGGAGGATATTGAATCTTATTGTGATGAATATGGAAGTGTATTTGGAAGAGTGTCAACTTTATTTAGTGATGATTCCACTATTTCGGAAGAGGTTCCAATTGATTATGAGAACAAAGTTGCTATCTATGATGATTTTTATGATGACTTGTATGCTATTAAGAATAATTATAACCATGAAACTTTTCGTCATAATTTTAGTTTTCAATTGGATTATGCCTCACATGATAGTTATTTTGTTGAGTTTGCTCCCACTATTATTCATGAGAAGAAATTTGCTTATGTGGAGAGTAGTAAATTTTCTATGCTTGTAGATCATGAAAAGAATGCTTTAGGTGCTGGTTATATTTTTGAATTCATTCATGATTCTACTGAAAATTATTATGAGGGAGGAACATATGCTTGTAGGAATTGCAATAATATCAAGTTTCCTCTCTATGTGCTTAAAATCTTGAAGTTATGCTTGTTTTGCCTTCCTATGCTAGTTGATTATTGTTCCCATAAGTTGTTTGCTCACAAAATCCCTATGCATAGGAAGTGGGTTAGACTTAAATGTGCTATTCATATTCTTCATGATGCTCTCTTTATGTTTCAATTCTTATCTTTTATGTGAGCATCATTGAAATCATCATGCCTAGCTAGAAAGGCATTAAAGAAAAGCGCTTGTTGGGAGACAACCCAATATTTACCCTTACTGTTTTGTGTGTCCACATGATTATGCTACTTTAGTAATCATCTTTTATAGCTTTTGTTTCAATAAAGTGCCAAGTAAGACGTTTGGGAAGACTTGGGTGAAGTCTATATGATCTTGCTGTAAAAAACAGAAACTTTGCGCTCATGAGATTAGCTGCCATTTTTTACCAGAGAGTGCTTTTAGGTTGATTCTTTTTGAAGATGATTATTAGACAAATTCCTCAGGTCCATAAATTTATTTCATTATTTTTGGGGTTCCATAAGTATACGTTTGATACGGATTACTACAGACTGTTCTGTTTTTGACAGATTCTGTTTTCTATGTGTCGTTTGCTTATTTTGATGAATCTATGAGTAGTATGGGAGAGTATGAACAATAGAGAAGTTGTAATACAGTAGATATTACACCAATATGAATAAAGAATGGGTTCACTACAGTACCTAAAAGTGGTGGTTTGTCTTCTTATACTAACGGAGCTTACGAGTTTTGTTTTGAGTTTTGTGTGGTTGAAGTTTTCAAGTTTTGGGTAAAGATTCGATGGAATATGGAATAAGGAGTGGAAAGAGCCTACGATTGGGGATGCCCATTGAACCCCCAAGGTAATATTCAAGGACAACCAAGAGCCTAAGCTTGGGGATGCCCCGGATGGCATCCCCTCTTTCGTCTTCGTTCAACGGTAACTTTACTTGGAGCTATATTTTTATTCACCACATGATATGTGTTTTGCTTGGAGCGTCATTTTATTTTGTTATTATTTGCTTGCTGTTATTTATAATAATGTCTTGCATCTTTATTTTCAATAAAAATGTCAAGGATAGCCTTTACCATGCTTATTTTGCAAGTATACATGTTGCTGTTTGAAAACAGAAAGTTTACCACTGTTGCAAAAATTCCCTAGAAAAGTCAGAGAATGATATAATGTTGAATCTTTTTGAATAATGAGATATAGTAAATCTTTTACATCGTAGTATTTTTCTTATAATTTTTGGAGTTAGGGAAGTATGATGAATCTTGCATTCTTTACAGACTATACTGTTTTGACGTATTGCTCTTATGTTTGCATTGTTTGCCTACGCTTGCTTATTTAATGATTATATTTGAGGATAGGAGTATTAAATATGCAGAGACATTTAGTATGCAATGTTGAATAATAATGTTAGTAATTTGTTATAGTAGAAAATGATGAGGTTTTTGTATTGTTCTATACTAACTTATCTCACGAGTTCTTGTTGAGTTTAGTGTGAATGAAGCTTTTGAGATTTAGGAAACCGAGATATAAAAGGAATTAAGGAGACACAAAAGCTCAAGCTTGGGGATTCCCAAGGCACCCCAAGATAATATTCTAAGAAGTCTCAAGCACCTAAGCTTGGGGATGCCCCGGTCGGCATCCCACCTTTCTTCTTCAACAATTATCGGTTAGTATCGGTTGAACCTAAGTTTTTGCTTCTTCGCATGAGTCGTGCTATCCTTGCAATGCCATTTTATTTTGTTTTAATTGCTGCTTGAATAAATTACTTAAGATCTGAAATACTTAAATGAGAGAGAGTCCTCACATAGTTACATAATTATTTAACTACTCATTGATCTTCACTTATATCTTTTTGGAGTAGTTTGTCATTTACTCGTGTGCTTCACTTATATCCTATGAGTAAATGGTTGAGTGGTTTGAATGTCATAAATATGAAATTATATATGTTTCATATGCTTATGCCATGGGGAGTGATGACTTCACATGTAAGAGTAGAGGTTGTAAATTTATTGAAGGTTAGCAAACATTGTATTGGTCATTTGAACAATTCATGAAAGAATATTGAAGGAAGAGAAATTTCACGTATAAATATACTATCTTTGACATCTTTTATAATTGTGAGTACTCATTAAGTATGACATGCTAAAGAGTTGATGTTGGACAAGGAAGACAACGTAATGGGTTATGTTTTCTCACATCTCTGCTAAAGTATATTGTCATGGATCATTCAAACATGTTGAGCTTGCCTTTCCCCCTCATGCTAGCCAAAATTCCTTGCACCAAGTAGATATACTACTTGTGCTTCCAAATATCCTTAAACCCAGTTTTTGCCATGAGTGTCCACCATACCTACCTATATGCGGTATTTACCTGCCATTCCAAGTAAATTTGCATGTGCCAAACTCTAAACCTTCAAACAATAATCTATTTTGTATGCCTGAATCGCTCATGTAGCGACTAGGGGCTGTCAGTATCTTCCATGCTAGGTGGGTTATTCTCAAGATGAGTGGACTCCGCTCATCATTCACGAGAAAAATGGCTGGTAACCGGGATGCCCAGTCCCATGATAAATAGATCAAATCAAACGAAAAATAATTGCAAACAAAACTTCCCCAGGACTGTTATTGGTATGGACGGTACCCGTTGTTTCGGATGGCCGTGGAGTGTGATTGTTGGTGGAGGGGGAGTAAAATCTTTACCATTCTGTTTGGGAACCGCCTATAATGTATGTAGTATGGAAGATATTGGGAACTCTTGGTTGTTATGTTGACAACGAGATCATACCTCTCAAAATTATTTATCTCTATTTCCAAATTGAGCTTTGGCACCTCTAAAAATCCATGCTTCCCTCTGCGAAGGGCCTATATTTTACTTTTATGCAAGAGTCAAGGTGATCTTCACCTTTCCCCTTTTTTATTTTATCCTTTGGCAAGCACCTCGTGTTGGAAAGATCTTGATATATATATATATATATATATATATATATATCCAATTGGATGTAAGTTAGCATGAACTATTATTGTTGACATCACCCAAAGGTGAATACATTGGGAGGCAACACTATAAGCCCCTATCTTTCTTAGTGTTTGATTAAAACTCCATAACCATAAGTATTGCGTGAGTGTTAGAAATTGTAGAAGATTATATGATAGTTGAGTATGTGGAGTTCGATAAATCAAAGCTCTGACATAGACCCTTCTTGAAAATAAGATGAATTGCAATTGTTTGATGACTGAGAATGAAGTTTGCTAGTTTTCAAGAAATTTTATGGTCTATGCTTTAACATGTGAATAGCTTGTTACTTGATCATGAGAAGTTTTATGAGATGAACTACTGTGATGACATATAAACATGCTAGAAAAGGTGATTGAAATTATCATTGATCAAACTTGTGCACCTGCTAGCATTCACACTTCATAAATTCTTTCTTTTATCATTTACCTACTCGAGGACGAGCAGGAATTAAGCTTGGGGATGCTGATACGTCTCCAACGTATCTATAATTTATGAAGCATTCATGCTATATTATTATCTATTTTGAATGATTATGGGCTTTATTATACACTTTTATATTACTTTTGGGACTAACCTATTAACCGGAGGACCAGCCCATATTGTTGTTTTATTGCCTGTTTCAGTATTTTGAAGAAAAGGAATATCAAACGGAGTCCAAACGGAATGAAACCTTTGGGAGCGTGATTTTTGGAAAGGATATGATCCGGGAGACTTGGAGTTCAAGCCAGGGAAGGTTCGAGGAAGCCAGAAGATAGGAGGGCGCGTCCACCCCCCTGGGCGCGCCCCCTGTCTCCTGGGCCCCTCGAGCACCCCACGACCTACTTCTTACACCTTTATAATCCCATATACCCTAAAAACATCGACAACAAAGATAGATCGGGAGTTCCGCCGCCGCAAGCCTCTGTAGCCACCAAAAACCTCTCGGGAGCCTGTTCCGGCACCACGCCGGAGGGGGGATCCCTCACCGGTGGCCATCTTCAGCATCCCGGCGGTCTCCATGACGAAGAGGGAGCAGTTCACCCTCGGGGCTGAAGGTATGTACCAGTATCTATGTGTTTGATCTCTCTCTCTCCTGTTCTCTCTCGCGTTCTGTCTATGGCACAATCTTGATGTATCGCGAGCTTTGCTATTATAGTTGGATCTTATGATGATGCTTCTCCCCCTCTACTCTCTTGTAATGGATTGAGTTTTCCCTTTGAAGTTATCTTATCGGATTTAGTCTTTAAGGATTTGAGAACACTTGATGTATGTCTTGCCGTGCTTATCTGTGGTGACAATGGGATATTCATGTGATCAACTTGATGTATGTTTTGGTGATCAACTTGCGGGTTCCGTGACCTTGGGAATCTATGCATAGGGGTTGGCACACGTTTTCGTCTTGACTCTCCGGTAGAAACTTTGGGGCACTCTTTCAAGTTCTTTGTGTTGGTTGAATAGATGAATCTAAGATTGTGTGATGCATATCGTATAATCATGCCCACAGATACTTGAGGTGACAATGGAGTATCTAGGTGACATTAGGGTTTTGGTTGATTTGTGTCTTAAGGTGTTATTCTAGTATGAACTCTATGATAGATTGAACGGAAATAATAGCTTCATGTTATTTTACTACGGACTCTTGAATAGATAGATCAAAAGGGATAACTTTGAGGTGGTTTCGTACCCTACAATAATCTCTTCATTTGTTCTCCGCTATTAGATGCTTTGGAGTGACTCTTTGTTGCATGTTTAAGGATAGTTATATGATCTAATTATGTTATTATTGTTGAGAGAACTTGCACTAGTGAAAGTATGAACCTTAGGCCTTGTTTCCTACCATTGCAATATCATTTATGCTCACTTTTATCGCTTGTTACCTTGCTGTTTTTATAATTTCAGATTACAAATACCTTTATCTACCATCCATATTGCACTTGTATCACCATCTCTTCGCCGAACTAGTGCACCTATACAATTTACCATTGTATTGCTGTGTTGGGGACACAAGAGACTCTTTGTTATTTGGTTGCAGGGTTGCTTGAGAGAGACCATCTTCATCCTATGCCTCCCACGGAATGATAAACCTTAGGTCATCCACTTGAGGGAAATTTGCTACTGTCCTACAAACCTCTGCACTTGGAGGCCCAACATTGTCTACAAGAAGAAGGTTGTGTAGTAGACATCAGGCCACCGTATTCTCCTCACGCCCTCACACAATGCGAGATGTCATGATTCCGCTATTGGTGCCCTTGGAGGCGTCGACCGAACCTTTACAAACAAGGTTGGGGCAATCTCCACAACTTAATTGGAGGCTCCCAATGACACCACGAAGCTTCACCACAATGGACTATGGCTCCGAGGTGACCTCAACCGTCTAGGGTGCTCAAACACCCAAGAGTAACAAGATCCGCTAGGGATTAGTGGGGGGAATCAAATTTCTCTTGGTGGAAGTGTAGATCGGGGCCTTCTCAACCAATCCCGAGCAAATCAACAAGTTTGATTTGCTAGGGAGAGAGATCGGGCGAAAATGGAGCTTGGAGCAACAATGGAGCTTGGGGGGAAGAGGTGAGTCAAGTTTGAGGAAGAAGACCTCCTTTTATAATGGGGGGGGGGGGGACAATCCAACCGTTACCCCCCAAAACAGCCCCGCGGAGGGCGGTACTACCGCAGGGGGCAGCGGTACTACCGTTGGGCCCAGCGATACTACCGCACCCCCTAGCGGTACTGCCGTGCAGTTTGGGAGGGCACGAAAGTGAGCAGGACTTGGACCCTCACTACAAAAAAAATACACTTCCGTGATGATACGTTTTTGTCACAGTAGGTCGCGTTTTTGTCATGCAGGTACATCCATGACGATTTTATGACAGAATCAAGATAGTCATACCTGTGCTGTCGTAGAAGTGTTCCATGACATTACCAAAATTATCATCACGGAAGTGTCCACTTCCGTGACGATAAATCATGCGTCACAGAAGTGCTTTTGTCAAGGGTGACCGACACGTGGCATCCACCATAACGGAACGCCGTTAAGCTATCGGGTCGGGTTTTGGATCCGATAACCGGTTAACAGCCCCGACCAATGGGGATTTTCCACGTGTAAAATCATCATTGGCTGGAGGAAACACGTGTCGGCTCATCGTTGGGACAGATGTCATCCACTCATTGGACAGAAGGCGCCTATGATACGTCGACACGTGGCACGACCCATAAAGTTTAAATGGGCTGGCCCAACTAAAGGCCCACAAGATTTTGCGGACCATAATGGGCCGGCCCAGCTAAAGGCCAACGAGATTTTTGCGGACCATAATGGGCTGGCCAAGCTAAAGGCCCACAAGATTTCGCGGGCCATAATGGGCCGGCCCAGGTAAAGGCTCGCAAGATTTTTGTGTGCCATAATGGGCTGGCCCAGGTAAAGGCCCACAAAATTCTTGCGGATCATAATGGGCCGGCCCAGCTAAAGGCCCACGAGATTTCACCGACACTAATGGGCCAGCCCAGCTGTAGGCTCACAAGATTTTGAGGACCCTAGTAGGCTGGCCCATTAACTGGCTGCCATGTTCTGGGCCAAATGTCGGCCCATATTTGATCTGGTCCATTAATGGCCTGCCACGTTACGGGCCTAATAATGGCCCATATGAGATCCGACCCATTAAAAACCTCCCACGTTCTGGGCCAAATCACGGCCCAGATCAGGTCCGGCCCTTTAAGAGGCTTCGGCCTCAATTATGGCCCATATCAGATTCGGCCCGTTAACTGTACGGTATGCTTTTGGGCCCACTTGCAAAAGGCCCATTTAGTTGATCGGCCTGATATTAGTTTCGGCCTGTTAAGGGCCCGTTTAATATTTCGGCCCTGTATTAATTTTGGCCTGTTAAAAGCCCGTCATATAGTTGGGCCTAACTACGGCCCGGTTTGCATCCGGCCTACTCGTAGCCGATATGATTGGGCCAAACAAGGACCGAGACAATTTTGGCATGTTAAAAGCCCGTGATTTGATTCGCACAATCGTGGGTCAGGGTCCATTTCGGGCTGCTGCCGGGCCGTGAGCTGTTCGGCACGTTTCAGGCCCAACCTACTTCTCAGCCTCCTAAAAGCCCATTGAGTTTTCTTGCGAAAAGAGGGTCGGGGTTATTCGGCCTATTAAAGGCCCGAATCTACTAGTGTGCTAGTTTGATGGGGCCCATGATGCGGATCATACATCGTGATTGCATGACGGCCCGATTATGTACCGTAATTTTATGGTTTGGCCGCTTTACTGCGAAGACAGGATATATATATAGTAAAATAACTATAACATCGTGAATAAGAAAAAACCTAGACTATACAATAAAGAAATTACGACATATTACATCCACTGGGCATCAAAGTTTGCCACTATGATAATAAAGCACAAGTAGATAGCAGATTACATACACTGGGCATCAAAGATCGCCACTAGTGTAAATAAACACGCCGACAAAATAATATACAAAACCGACAGCACTTCAAAAGAGTTCAAGAAAGGTTAGCCCTGCTGGCGACCTGCAGCGCAAGCACCTGAGCAAGATGATGAGATTGCGCTTGTTCAACACTTATATTTTCCTCATTCTAAAAGATAAACAAGCAGACAGATGACAGGTTTTGCACATAAAAGTATCAGTGCTGACAATTCATCACATTTCTTACTGACGAATAAAGTGACACAGTTTAAAAATGCATTAACACAATATGTTATTGTTCAGGTCAAGACATGACAGGAAATGACATTGTGAAGGAGTTGGCAGCTTCACGACACCACTCGATTACAGATCAAGAACTCATAAGTATCAATGGTTAGTGTGCTATCAATTTATCCCATTTCAGATTGGCAAATAAAGAGACGGTTCAAATAATAGTAGAATGATATGACATTGTTCATAGTTAAGACATTGCAGAATATGACATTGGGTAGGTTCACCACACCACTGGATTACGGATGAAGAACAGAAGCATACATGCAGTGCAAAAGAAGATCACTTGCTCCGTATAGTTTAATTTACATGGTATGAAGAAGGAACTTGGTTGTACAACTGAAAACTTAAATTGAGAAGGACAAGCTTTTGTTTATGAACTACTTCCTCTGTTCCTAAATATAAGTCTTTTAGAGATTTTAATATGAACTACATACGGATGTATATAGACATAGTTTAGAGTGTAGATTCACTCGTTTTGTTCCGTATGTAGTCCATATTGAAATCTCTAGAAAGACTTATATTTAGGAACGGATGGAGTACATAATAAACTTTAAACATGTAATTTGATGCAAACACCAAAAATAAATAGTTGTTGCATTCATGCCTAACCAAATATACACAACAAAGTTTGAAGGCTTGAGAAGGACAAACTTACATTACTGGTGAAGACAGGCTCTATAAAGCCCTTGTCCATGCTGATGGGGGGGCGGGCAATTCAAGAAGTTTACCATAGAATCTTCTTCATAAGCATTGCCTTTATTCTACATTTTGTTAAGAGTATATATAGATGTGATAATATACGAAAAAATGGAGAATATTTAAGATAAGATGAAGAGTGATGCTACATAACCAAGTAGCTATAAATGTATGTGCAGCAATACAGGCAAAAGGCACAAGCCAAGAGCAATGCACATCTAAACTTCTTCAGTACCAACCTTATGGTAAGAGTAAATATAGATCTGATGTGTAGAAAATGGAGGGCAAAGGAAAATAAGCTGCAGAGTGATGGTACATGAACAACTACCTGTCAATATAAGTACACTGATAAAGGACAACATGTACTTACAAGAACAATGCAGAGCTAAAAATATTCATTGGAATTGGATATATTCTACACTAATGTAACCATTCATACAGATCAGATAATTTGGAGCGAACAATTGATAAGCAAGCTATCATGCATACTGCTGTCACATAATGAACCAGGTATGTATGCAAGTATAATGATACAGGACAACAGGTACTAACAAGAGCAAAGCAACGGGCAGCATATTTGCGATATCCTGTCGTTCTTTTCAAATCGGAATTCTTCTTCGAGCAGATTTCCTGCAAAAAAGTTCTGTAAAGCACATGTGGAAAAGTAGAATTTCAAATTGTCATGTGATTTCCTAGACAGTACCTCATCCTGGGAATGAGACCAGTGCATAACAAGGTTTTTCCATTCAATGTCTTCTAAATTTAGCACAGGAGACTTCACCGGAAATTCGTTTATAGACTTGCCATCAAAGTGTGATTTCGTCAGGTAACACCGATACTGCTGCAATGCTTCCTTGAAAAGCACAAGCAAGCTTTGCTCGTCATGACTATCCAGATTGACCCTCGCCTAGTTACAACAATGTAATGTAAATCATTGATGTGTTTGATCAGCAGAAAACAGGAAAATAATAACCATGAATAATAGCACTTACACGTAAGTTGGACATGAAGATGTGAAAATGGTGTTTGTCTTCACTATAATCATCCCATGATGGGAATATATGCACGTAGTCCCTATCAACATTGAAAGCATTGTCTTTTAAACTGGGAATAAATGGAATGGGGTTCCAATCTGCAGGAATTGGCTGTCTGTGAGTTGGGATAGGTCTTCGGCCAGTGGACTTGTTGTACTTTTTGCTGGAGTGGGATTTTTCTGTGGTACTGCTGGTGCTATGGCAAATGAAATCGGTATACCTTTTGCTGGAGTGCAGGTCCTATGTGGTGGGGCTAGTGGTGTGGCCAGTGAAGTATGGGTACAGTCTGCTGGAGTCGGTCCTAAGTTTTGTGTCACTGGTTGTACAACCAATATAAGTGGGGCGCTGTCTGATTTCTCCGGCACCACCACATTTTCCAAGGACTTTGCTAGTGCTCCTTCGGGTTCGGCAATCACCCTCTTCCTTTTTGATGTCTAATGCACAAGAACAACATTTGAGTGGAAAAACATGGTATGATGACAGATGGAATATGTATTGATAATGGATGGGCATGGCATCTCGAGTTATATGATGAGTAAACTAAGCAGATGGCGGTGCAACAAAGTAGAAGAAATGCAAGACAACATATGCAAGATACGTGCAATCAATAAAACCTTGCCAAATTAGAACAGGCACCTTGATGGGTGAACAGGACAGGCCATCTGCCTTTGACTCCTCGAGGTTAGAATAGTCATTAGGATGATATTCTGAACAAGAATCAACAGGTGGGGAGCGTATGAGTTTCATTGCTTCCAAAATGGCACTCAATTCCTTGGTGCCAATTTTGTAAGTCATTGCAGTGTTCCACAATATTCTTCTGATGCGCAGATTCTGATATTCACTATAATTGCGTATAATATCTGAGAACCATGAAAACATAAATAGTTGTGAGATTATATTTGTAATGTAGATGATATTCTAATATAGGGGCGCCCCTGTAAACACTTGTGTGCTATCACTGGATTCTGATGAGAGAGCTCATGTGTGTTGTAATATGGTGCGTGCATTTATATAATCTGGCACAAGTACACAAAAAAATAGGCTCCAGAAGTAAGGATAGCTGGCAGATGACAGGTTCATAATATACTGTGTAGAGAGTTTATTGCCAAACCATGATAACAAGAGCACACAGCAACTAGGCAGATCATAGTGTACATAACAGGGGTACACCATAACCATGATATATAAATCGGGAAAGTGGAACTGGCTTGAAAATATGGTGTTGTATTGCCGCTAGTAATTGAAAGCCTATCGATCACGTACAGGCCAGCTCTATCAGCTATTGACTGCAGATGTCCCTACGCCCCTTCCTGACAAGGAACATACTGTACATACTAAATACAGAATAAACAAAGAGGAACATGTTAAAGAACAGAAGAGGAAGCATATTCTTGAGGTTCCGCTTCATTGCATACAATGTTGGTTGCCCACTCATGATAAATCACAACGCCCAAAGAAATGCAATTCCATGCTGTCTCTCTATATGTGGCAATTTTGAAAAAGAGTCATTAGGATCATATTCTGAACAAGAGTCAACAGGTGGAGAGCGTATGAGTTTCATTGCATCCAGAATGGCACCCAATGCCTTGGTGCCAATTTTGTGAGTCATTGAAGTGTTTAGCTTCAAGAGTGGACTGCTGCTAGTGCGACACAAAGCAGCTACACAGATCATAGTGTAGATATAACGGGAAAAGCTTAAGCATCAGTGTAAAATCAGCAAAGTGGAACTTGCTGGAATATATGTGCTAGTTTGCCGGTACGGCTAGTAAGGCTTCGGATACCAGCTCTCTTCAAGTGAAGGTGCGGTACTGTTAATATCAGTGTAACTCTCAAAGGCGACACATCTTCCCACATTTCCTTGCTGTTCTTATAGGATTCAAGTGGGCAGGCCATTACAAATCCTATTCCTATGTTTACAAAATCCTACGAATCAAAGAGGCTCAAAGTGTCCATCACAACTGACCGTATAGACCTCTACACTGCAAATGTCCCATCTCATCTTTAGTATAAGGAACATATTGTACTACTATCAAACTCCCTCCGTTCCAAAATATAAGTCTTGGTAGAGATTTCCACTATGGATCACATACAGATGTATCCATATACATTTTAGAGTGTAGATTCACTCATTTTGCTCCATATATAGTCCATGGTGGAATCTATACAAAGACTTGTATTTAGGAACGGAGAGAGTACATATTAAAGAAGAACGGAAGAGGAACATGGTAAAGAAGAGCAAGCAGATTTTGGATAATAAAATGTTGGTTGCGCAGTGCCCACACATGATGAACCAGAGCGCATTAAGAATGCAACTCCCAGCTGTCTCTCGACCATTTCAGGCGGTTGGATGAAGATCCTACGTCTCCTAACCCATCTTCTTCCTCGTCTTTCATTCTTCCCATACAGAACACCGCACGGGCCGCCGGCCGAACCACCGGCCCCCATCGCCCGTGTTCCTCCGCCACCCCCACCCCCGCCCCAACCCCCACCCACGTCGAGTTTTCTTCGTTCGGCGAGGCCCCACAACCACCCGAGCCCCTTCGTTCGCACCGGCGAACTCCGGCGAGCTCTGAAAATTTTAGTCTACTGTGATTTAACTAGTGTGGAATATAAAAGGGGAAAACCATAAGCATTGGGAGTATAGTGTTGAGCGTGCCATGGCAGATCTGAAGGTGCAAACCGGACAAAGGCAACTTCGCAACCAAGACAAGAAATCAGAGTAAAGAAGTGGCGAGCTATTTTCTTGCTGCGATAAATAAGTTGAGCAGATACGAAAGAGTACCGCCTCTGGTGCGGCGCCTTGTATGCATCTGCTGAGAATTTGACGGTGCTGCGGTAGCGATGGATGTCGGCAGCGTGGAACCAGATCTAGGAGGGTAGACGGTGGCGGTGGGGCATGGTGGACGAGACGGTCGAAGGAGCGGCGCCGGCAAGGTGGACGACGACGGGGATGAAGCGAGAGGACGGGATGCAAGGATCCCGGTCCGAAGCCGTGGATGAGAGAGGTCGATCTCTTGTAATGGATGGCGGCATCGGCGTATCAGCTTCGGCATGGTGGAGGAGGACGGCGATGGATGGGGTGGCGGGCGGTGGCGGACGGAGGAGGGTGGGGTGGAGAGGGTGTTTTGGCACCCACAAAGTACGAATGGGGAAAAGGGAGGTAGAGAGGAAGGGGGGAACCATGTATTCAGGGCGCACTTGTCTCAAATGCGAGAAAATTTACAAACTTAGCCCCTGTTTCAAATTTCTACTACATCACAGCAACATTAGTCGGTTGTGGATAGGACGGTAATCTCGCATACACCGAATATTTGCCGACGAGAGTTTGTTTTTGGCGCCCACTGTGTATATGAATATGAATCGGTGAGGGAGTCGATTTCGGCCGAGGACACACTGTGTTTTGGCGCCCACCGTGTACGAATCCGGGTGAGAGGAGGTTTGCGTCACATTTGGGTGAAATTACAAACCTACCCCTATTGAAACCTATAGAAATCCAGCAGATAGGCTTTGTGTGGCAGGGATATGCAGTAGTAATTTCCATCTCGCAGATTTTGGTTTCGGGCGGTTACTGCGACTTTCCCCGCTTCGTTCAAATTTTGCAGAGTGCACGTTTACACTCGTGCCAACTCAATTAATCCCGTTTCTATTCTATTTTTTCGGGCGGGATCCATTTTCAATTGGAATTACATTCTATATACATCATTTTTTTTATATATACTTTCAAAAGCACAACACCATTTATACATAAATATGGTTTACAAATGGCATGATCTCAGATTCATAAGGTTGTATCCATCAATTTGGATTTTCAAATATTTGAAACCACTTTATGTTGAAATCCAATGTATGCATTCATCGCTAACTGTCTCCAATTGATGTGTGTTTCATGTGGGTTTTTTTTGCTTCTCAAACATGTATAATGTGTTTCACACACGCAACATATAGTGTAATCCCGTTTAGACATTAATTGCATATAAACCATGCATTGTTTGTAATTAAAGAATCTATGGATCACCAATATTGATAAACTATATAACATTACACGTGTGCCCAAATTCAAATGAATATGCATGTTTGATACACCAATTTGCGTTATGACCTTATCGATGTCGTGATCTCCAGTTTAAATATTTGAATCCCCTTTAATCCAGATATTCGTCTCATATAGCTATCACTCATGCTTATATAGGACTATCTCTCTGGACCTATACGCGTTCATCGTATCTCAGGTATCTCTCGGGCTATCTGTATGTCGACAATGATCTTTTATCTTCATAACACACTGAAGGTACGCTCTCCCTCGACATTCATCACTCTATCTCTCTCTAAGTATATCTCGCTCCCAGCTATGTGTCTCTAACTATGATTCTCCATGTGGAATCTCTTTCTCTCACACAAACACAAAACTTTGTCTCCCGGGGTCTCATTTATCTCTACTATTCCCATGTGTGCCACTCGCACACCCCTCATACAGAGATGTCTTTCGCTCCTTAGATATGAAAACCTACGACTCTTCCTCTTAAATATCTCTTTCTCACACACAAACGCAAACTCTGTCTCCCAGGGTCTCATATTTCTCCATTGTTCTCTTGTATGTCGCTCACACACACTCTCTCTCCCTAGAGATATCTTGCGTTCCCTCATATGTCTCTCTAGCTATCACTCTCGTTGTGAAATATCTTTATCTCTCACAGACACAAAACTCCGTCTCTCGGGATCTCATTTCTCTCTGATATCTGTTTGTATGTGACTCACATGCACCCTCTCTCTATCTCTCTCACACCCACATACCTAACTCAGCCTTCTGATCCACTCGACTCCTATCACTAACTCACACTAGCTAGCATCTTTATCTTTCTATTTATCTGTATCTCCATCAACCTTCTTTCTTGCCCTCACTCTTGATTCCTATCACGCACACTACATATGTTTCTCTCTACATGCAGTCAAGTGCCCTCTCACACACATATATAACTTCACCCTCTGAACCACCCGGCGGTCATCTCCAACACCCAAACTAGCGGATGTCCCTCTAGCTAGCATCTCCATCTCTGTATCTATCTGTAGTTTCTCCGTCAACATTTCTTTCTCGCACGGAGTCTTGCTTCCTATCACCCACACTATATATGTCTCTCCATACATATGCATTTATAGGTTGATCTCTTTTGCACAATCGTTGTGCCTCACTCCCTCTGCTCGCCATAGATGCATGCTCCAGCCCATGCCACTATCTCTTAAAGACAAAAACACATGTTCAATTGTCGGGCCTTCTTCCCTGCATTCTCACATGCATGCATATTGTCATATCGATCCGTCTCTCCCATATCGTTGATCTTATGACTTATGTCTTCTTTCTTTTATCTCGATCATGCGCACGCGCACACACACATCCCACATATACATGTATACCTCTCACACATGCACGTTCAAGGTCTATATGTCTCCATACATAGTTAATTACCCTCAATCCTAACGCCACATCGAATCGTTCTCCTCTTTTGTGCACATAACTTCCGCCTGGATGGGTAAAACACACAATCACACTTAACAATCTCCTTCTAGCTACCCCCCCCTCGCCTCTCACTCTTCACCTATATCCCCGAAACCAATAAGACCATCCCTTTGTTTAATTCCCGCCTACATGCACCACCGATATATAGTAGTCTTCCTCGGTGTCTCTCGAACAAACACATTCTCTAGATATCGACTCCTCTCACGCGCACACACCTTCTCTTCCCTCTCTACGGGCATTTTCTCTCTCGCACCCCATCGTTCGTGGCCTCTGCCATACACATCACCTCTCTATGATGAAGCCATGCACACTAAAATTACATCCGCCATAGAGGACCCCGAGACACACACACACACGCACGCACCCCCCCCCCACACACACACACACTAAAACTCCATCTCTCTCTCTCTCTCTCACACACACACACACCACACACACACTAAGACTCCATCTCACACACACATGCTCTAGGGTGAGCCTTTGTTCCTACCACCCTTCATCCAACCTTACCCGTATGATAAACAATCACCTTTATTTACTTGCATAACATGGACAAATTCCACTTTACTTTAGTTGTCAGCAAACTTATCATCTGTACCCTTATAAAAAACGAGTTGGCGATGATGGTGTGCCTTGCCATCTTGTAATACACACCGTATGATCTATATCTGACGGATAGAAATCAAACTATGATAATTTTACCAAAGATACATGCACCTCTCTCCACATCATTATCTCCCACAACCTCATTGCTCAGCAATTAAGAAGGAATAAGTCTCTGGAACAATCTAGCATGCATGGTGGCCGCTGCCGCCTGCCGGCGCCGTCCATCCCCATGCTTCCGCCCATTCCGACCACCACGCTCCACTCCTCCTCGCCTTATCTCTCATCTTTCATTTTTTCAATGACATTCTCGAGATACCAATTTTCCAATAAAATTCTCAAGATATCATTTGTTTTTACACATGGGATTACTCCTGCATGGGTCAATCATAACAGGTGTTTTGTAAAAAAATGCATATTGATGTTCTGTGCAATGCACGAGAATCTTGCTTGTAATTATATAACGCAAATCACGAGCAGGAAGTGACATTTTTTTGACACAACCACGTTAACATGGCCACGTAAATCACTAGCTAAAGTAAATACCATTATACTTATATCCCGATGCAAAAGGTTGAGTACATGTCCGAAGAGTAGAGTCGCACACATGCACTCTGTCTCTCAGAATCTCTCTCACACACACACCAGTTACATGATGCCCACTTAAGCACACACGTATGTTACAATTTGTGCACCCGCGGGTACACGTGATGCTACGCATTTATTTAAGCTGGAAGGCGAACCCAAACAGTAGCTGCATTCATTCCCCTCCCGCCGCCTCTTCTCTGGTTAACGTCGCCCGGTAGCCATGGCCTGGCCGAAGGTAACAACATACGCCATACTCCCGCTGGAGCGGCGCTTTAATATGGAAATTTTAGTGGTCATGCATGCATCTTTTTGTGCTAGCACTCCTATATAAGGGTTGATCGGTCGCTTCCCGCGGACGTGCGTGGGCGGTGGAAGAGGAAGGAGAATGGAAGCGGGCTATGCAGTAACGTTTTTTACCACAATTTCTTAGGAAACTGAGTGCAATAATTGAGTAGTTTTGCAAACTACCAGTACTACACCTGAAACGGTTCAAAACCTATACTCCCTTGCGAGCGCGCGCTTCCCACGTGAAACGGTTGGCGTCGCCCTGGAGCCTCAGTGCCGCACCGCATTAATGCCCGGCCAGAGCGGAGGCGACCTCTCACTGGCGCCGGCTTTGAAGTGGCGCGACGACCGAGAGAGCGTCGCTTCCCGGTGCACGAGACTGCTCCGCGTCGAGACTGGCCATAGGCCCTGTTTGGATCCATGGGTTAGAGTTAGTTTGAGCTAGTTGGGGCTCAAATAGCCCTAAAGTATCCAAGCATGAGGGTTTAAATTGGAGCAAGTTGCACCGAACCCACCAAAAAAAAACTATCCCACCCAAGAGGTGCTAATTGGAGATAGTTCTCATTGGGACCACTGAAAAAACACTTTTCTCCCTCCATCAAGTGCATTTGTTGTCAATCTAACTCTGTCACCCAAACACCTCTTTGGCTACAGTTAGTTCAGGGTTAGTCATGAGTTAGTCTAACCTCTAGCTAAATTAGAGTATCAAACAGGAGCAGTATAGGACATGCAAGTTGCTCAAAGGATACAGGCAAATTCGTACGTGAAAGGATTTTTTTCTTTTTGAAAACGGAACGTGAAAGGAATTTTTTTAGAATGCTCTTGGCATGTCGCTAACATGTGATGAGTTAACCGACCTCAATAGACAGCAAAAATGCCAGCCCACCGCACTTTGATAAAGACGAGGAGGGAGAAGCGATACAGGCTGTTAGATTACTAGAGATAGGTGTCGCACGGAAGCCAAGAAATATGGTGATAGCGTGGGTTAGCCATGTACTAGTATGATGTAACTACACTGGGCTGCCGTGTTTCGTACTCTTCCAGTCCACTGTGGAGATGATTGGTTAATTTTATATCGCTGAATAATATTAAATATTATGAGTGCAGACGCTCCACCACGAGGTTCCTTGCTCCTTCTCGGTCGTTCAGAATCTATGTTCTTCCACTCTATTTTTTTTACATGAGCTTTGTTCATCCTTTTGCCAACACGCGAGACATCTAGCATTAAGGTGCACGTGTTATGCAAGGATCGTTCCATCTATATGAAGAACACGTGGGACTGGAACTACGAAACGGACATTTACCCAGGAGTGGACGTACGAACCTGAGTAATGTAGCGCGATAAGTGAAGTAGAAAGGCACAAATGGTATGAACATGCGTGGCATATAGGGTGTGTTTGGTTGCGTTCTCGTCTCAGCATAGTTGTTCCCTCTTCATGCATGCTCAACTCAACACCCCTCTTCATGCATGCTCAACTCAACACCCCTCTTCATGCATGCTCTCTTCATGCATGCTTCTAGTGTATTTGTGCTAAACTAGTGTGGACTCATGCACCCTCCATACACTCTACCAAACACCCAAAAGCGGGTTTTGAGAAGGGAACTCTTGGGTGGCATTTGTCTCTTACTACGTACTACCACTAAATGTTGTACGTGCAATGCACGGTGATGTTATGGAGTACATGCCTAAGTACTCTACTACTACTATATTAGTTGGAGGCACATATTAACTTTTATATTTGTTTACGTGTATGCCCCGAGACCTTCCAACTAGACGTGTCTTTCTCTCCAGGTCGCACTTTGTATCGTTCATACCACTAAGTACTACTACGTGTGGTCTTCCACCCAAAAGTGGAAGAAGTGGAGACGCTCTACCGCGCTGTTTTTTTACGCTGGGCTCTACCACGCTGTTCATGTCCCACTCCTTTCGTTGACGTGTGGGACATCCAGCATGTGCCATGTTTGGCACCCTTCGTCGTAAGAGTTGAAACGCTGGCATTCATCAGAAATAAAAAATAATTATAAATCAGCAGTGACACTATTTTTTTGCGAATCAATCAGCAGTGATACTATACCACGCGGTTACATTGCTCCTCGATATCAGAAAGAATACTTTCGTTCACCAACATGTGGGATGTCGACCATCCTGGTCCACTTGCCATGCACGCAGAACTCCAAGGGAGAGTCACCCAGGTCGTCGCACCGCAGTAACAATGACTAATGAGCCGTCAAATCACAGGCCCACTTCCCACTTTGAAGTTGCTCCGATGAAGGAACCATCATGACTTCGTTGAATTCTGCTTCTTGAAGAAAACTACTGTACCAGCAGTACTGCTAGCTACAATAGTTACTCCAACAGAGGCCTCCTTTCGTTCATCGGATAGGAATTTTATAGGAATATGAAAATCATAGGAAGTGAGATGACATGCATCTCAATTCCTGTAGAGAAAGAGATGCCATTTGATGCATAGGATAGGATTTTTTTCCATTTAGTCTAGGCTAATGTACTGGTAATTTGCTCTAAAAACTGCAGTAGTAACTAGTAGTACTGGTACATGCTCGTACTCAGACACAGACACACACACTAACTACTAGTACTACTACTTCTCACATGCTGGCCAGACACCGTCAGTCTCCTTCCCGGCTTTTTGGGCTACACCCCACCGTGCTTGGATCTCCGCTGACCTCTCCGCAGCAGCGTGTGCGTCCTTTTCTTTCTTGCGGCGGCGGGCCTCTCTTTTCTTGAGTGCTTTCTGACTTTTCCGCTTCCTCTGTGCGGCTTTGGCCGCCTCTTGCTCTACCGCCCATTCGTCCTTGGCATCTTCAAATTCCTCCCACATAGTTGTGAGGTCGCGAGTGGCGATGAACTCGGCATGGCGGGATGCCATCGCTTCCCTACCATTTTGTGTGCGGTTGTGGGCGGCGAGGAACTCGGCGCGGCGGGATGCCATCACTGCCTTACCGGTTAGTGTGCGGCGCGGTGGCATGAACGACGCTTGTGAGAGCTCTGGGGTGGAGTGGCCAGACAACCGTATAGTGTATTGGTTTGTCAAGAGCTCAAGGACAGAAGACGAAGCAAATTTGGATTCCCCTTCAATCCTGGTCATTTATTACCGAGTAAAATGCATTAGCGGTCATCGAACTTGTCTTGATAGCTCACTTTGATCATTGTATACGAGATATGGTGATTATACGGTCACTGGCTCAGTGTATAGCTCCATATTTGTCTGGTTGACCACTCAAACAGTCTGCATGCGCCTCATAAGCTCATGTTCTTTATCTATCTACGCGGCCGACCTGTCAATGGAGAAAGAAATACTGTAAAAACCAATATTATGCGTATGTGGGGAATCAAACCACGGACTCGTCGCTGCAACGCACCCTCGTCAGCCAAATGAAAATGAAATACTTCACGTCAGACACTCACGCTCACGCTGTCAAAGCATGCTAATGCATGCATGTCGCCCTCTAAATCAAAGTCCTGCTCATGGCGCAACGCGAATGGCGAGCCCATCACCTGCGCGCCCCGGCGGTGCCTGACATTACTGTTTAGACGTTTGATGGAGGCCTACATGAACGTCGAGCATGTATTCACCTAGCTCAACACCAACGGTCATACTCGGACCGCCTTGCTCATGTATATCGTCCATCACAACGACAATCTATAAAACAGCCTAGCTAGAGAGGGTACTATGGTAGTATGGTACGGAGTATGTACTATCGTGAGCGACCGATCTTAGTGCCACTGCACACGGAAACCCCTTCCATCGCTAGCGCGTGCTTCCTGCCTGAAATGGTCACCGTCTCTCCAGAATGTCAATGTCGCATTCACCAGACTTAACTGCAGGTGCAATTGGTGTGTCACTGGCATGCGGGCCAGATGCCCGTTGGGCCCACATGTCAGTAACCCAACGCATCTGCAGTTAAGTCACTGAAGTAGCGTCCGCATTCACGCCCGACGAACCTACTCCGGTGCCAGTTGTCCATCCGTCTGTCGCGGCTCATTTCCATTCGTCCGCTATATTAACTTGAGCCCCAGCTCCCAACCATAGCCAAAGACCCACACTTATTCTCCTCTGGTCCCTTCCTTCTGTCGGCACCACTCCAACCATGGCCTCCTGGCGCTTTGAAGCTCTCTTGGACGTACTGTCGCAGGGGCAGACGAGGGACATCAACGGCTCCGCTCCAAGCACGCTCCAAAGCTCTCTTCGAAGTACTATAGCAGGAGCAAACGAAGAAGATCGCCGGCACCCCCCCGGCCGACCTCCGCCACCACGACCATGAAGCCGGCGCGCGTGCGCGGGCACAGCCGGCAGCGAGGAAGAGTAGTACACGGTAGGTCGCCGCCGCTCTGGTCCTGGGAAGGCCACCGCTACTCCACTCAGTCGAGGCCAAGCTTGGTGGGGTAAACATCGGCGGCTGATTAGCCGCTTGATGGTGATGTGGAGGCGGAAATCTTTAGAACCTTGTGCTCCAGAGGAGGAGGTTATCGAGGCGGATGAGGAGGAGGCAAAGCTAATGGCCGGCTTTCTCAGGGGCATGGCCGGACATGGTGGTCGGGCGCCGGCGATCGTTTAGATTAGGTTTACAGTAGGTTTTAGTACGGTTTATGCAAAATATGTAATGAATTTCATCCAGTTTGTAGGAAAAGTTTTCGAAATGTAATGAATTTCATCTGGTTAATTTGAATTTTGCTTTGTTTGCACGAATTTCGTCTGGTTAGTTCATATAGATGCTTGTGTGAATTTGTGGGCCAGCGCTGGAGATGCCCTAACTATCATGCTATAATCGCTAACAATCCTCCATTTTTATCTTGCTTACATAAAAATGGAGCAAGTGGACGGCATTGTAGCACGTCATATCACTCGAACTAGCCCGCCTAGCAAGCGGGAAAGCACCGCCCTCGTCATTTTATCGATCGATCGCGCGAAAATGTTACACTTCGCAAGTTCTAAAGGAAAAGGCGGCACACTTACGACTCATACACATCACACCCCCGACAGTCCAGCTCGCACGCCACTCACCAGAGGGGACACACGTTGTCTTGAAATTTCACTGACATGTGGGACTGTAATTGAATAAACCGTCGATAGCCAAAATCTAATCGCTCGGCGGGTGTCGGCTGAGAAGAGAGAAACGGGGGAGGGAGAAGAGATCGCCCGTCCGCCGCGCACGGACTCCAAGAAATATATGGTGATAATGTGAGCTGGTCCATGCTGGAGTCCGGACCGCTTCCGGAGCCCGCTCTGACCGCCCTGGCCCCTCAAGACGCCAGCTGCCCATCGCATGCATATCAAGTAGTCCCCGCTTATGTGGAGGAGAGAGAGGCATTGAAAAAGTCAAGGAGTAACAGTGGAGACAATAGCTTTCATAAAAAATAAACAATGGATACGCATTGCTCGTCCTCTATAAAGGAAAGAATACTTTCATTCGCCGACATGTGGGATGTCGACCATCCTAGTCCACCTGCCATGCACAAAATTATCCTGGTCTACCCCGGTCGTATCGCAGGCCCAACCTTTCCCACTGTAAGTTGTTCGGACGAAGGAACCATCATGACTTCGTTGAAGTCCGCTTCTTCAAGAAAACTTACTGTACCCACAATACTGCTACCACACGCAAAGACTGGACGGCACTATACCACGTCATATCACTAAAACCCACTAGGCCAAACTAGCCCGCCTAGGTCATCTATTTTGGAACGGAGGGAGTACGTCTCTGCACTACTATGATTTTGTGTTGCACGTTCTCTGTACTTTTGCTACGATTTTCCTACCCTATGAACCAAATGAGGCCTGAATGTATCCGTGTAGACTATTGTCTGATCGATCGCTAAGCCTACAATTTTAGGAGCTAGGGCTATTGGTCGATCGACGAGGGATAAGTATAAGCGTACCACGAGCTCATCAGCCCCAACGTTTCTCTTCACTGAGTGTTTTGCAAGTACTATAGCTCGCACAGTAGCTAGCCTACTAACACCAAGAATCATCAAACAAACCCTGCTGATATGATAAACAGTTCAAACTTACATCTAAGCATGCCATATATTACATCAAAAGCTGGTGAGGATACATCTGTTTCCATAACTCGGAGAGGGTTCGCATGATTCATCACATGATTCACTATCAAACAAAAGTAGCAAGATCCGCCCACACAAGACAGTGCACTAGCCCTAAGATGGTTTGATAACACGCATCGTTCTGGTAATTAAACACATGGCAATGCAAACTACCCTGAAGGATTAGCGCGACCAACTATTTCTTGTCATCGATCTCTCAGGCAATGACCACAGCACGGACAGCGGCATGGGAATCGATTTCTGGGGCGATGTCCATAGGACTGACCGCGACATCAGAATCGATCTCTGGGGCGATGTCCATAGGATGGACAGCGGCATCGGAATCGATCTCCGGGGCGATGCCAACAGGACGGGCCACGACATCGGAATCATCAAGGACGTCCACCGGCACCTGCACAACCCTAACATATTAGCAAGCACATTGCAAATAATCAAAAACCACAACTATGGTAATAAGCCATTATTTTTTACCTTGTGCAGCTCACCGGGGGATCTCATCCCTCCGCGGGCCATCTCCTCGTCCTCGATGGGGGCCACAACAAGTTTAGCCAAATGTTTTTGCATGTAATTGTTTGAGACTCTGACTGTTTCCTCCGTACCTTTTTGTGCAAACAGGGATATCCAATTCACCTGGTTACTGTTGTGAACTTTTGGTGCACTGCACAAAACTCTTCTTAAAAGAAGTGACTTTTGTGCTGTTTAACTGGAATGTCAGAATGGAACAGTTGGTTCATTTCGGTGGAACTGCACAAAGGGAGATCTGTGTTCCAATCCTCATCATCCATATTGGCGCCATAACCTTCCTTTAGGTAAGAATGATATTTAATGCATGTGTTCATCTCTATTTTCCGACTGCCATGAGAAAATAATGCTATTTTTTTTACTAGTACACTTGTACTCCCTCACCGACAAAACCAATTCTAAACTAGAAGGCCAATCATGTACTTGGTTTCACCAACTGGTGAGGAGAAAGAGAAACAGAGCATGAAGAGGAAGAAGAAGAAGGAGGAGGATGAGGAAATGAAGAATATCACACGATGGTACCGTCCTATGTTATCCTGACATCTTGCTAGTGGTGTTGTATTGCTGTGTTGCTACTAGTCTTAATTTACTTGGAAGACTAGCAAGATGCTCGTTCGTTGCACGTAACATCGAGATGCACTTAACAACAAGATCACCAAATCTGTTTTTTGTAAGAGTATAAGAGTAATAGATAATAGAGTAGAGATAGATAGAGAAATGCAGCATAGTGGTACTTGGCTTAACAACACATCATTCTAATTAACCGGATTCTGGATGCATGTGTGACCCAGCTCTACACGATCAACAGTGCCAAGTTGATCTTGCTGAAGCCGAGGCCTCAGTCAAGGCCATTCAAGGGCTCCGGCAATGTCTCCCTTACATGTGAGACGATCCTCCAGGGAGCCCTTCCACTTCTATCGTCTCTCCTGCAAGGTCACTTAATTAATCAGGAGTACTTAAGTAGCACTAATTTATTGCTGCCTAATTTTCTCGTCAGAGTTAAACAAATCTTTAGTAGCACCCTATGTTGAATCATGTATGTGTATATATGTATCTAGAGGTGAATCATGTGGTGGAGCAGGGAGGGAATCTTGGTAGTGTCATGACACAATAATGCTATTGTCTTTCTATCCTTTCTCACTAAGCTAATGAAGGTTTCACCTTTTTCCTACTTGTGCAAACAGGGATCATGTTGTGCCAATCGTACATTTTAGTGCAACTGCACTAGAGAATACAATGAACTGTAGCCTAGCCAGTGCTTTAACTCTGCTAGAAGTTCTTGATAATCTTTCTATATAATCTCACCACTGGTAAACAAGAGTTATTTCAACCATACATTTGAAGTGCACAAAAATACATACTATTGAGTGATTCTAGTGAGTGCTTTATCATCTCTTCTGGAATTACTTGAATAAGCATATTTTGCTCAGGTTGGTACCAGCCTAAGGCCTTCAGCCATATTAGTTTGTTGTACCTATATATGTATTGTGCTACTGTGTTGCTACTATCATGAGAAACTCCTGTATCTTTGCACGTTAAAGTTTTGCAACCTATGATACATGGCAATGTTTTGAGTGTCAAGCTAATTGGCACTGATTAAATAAACTAATACCTCTCTTTAAGCAAGACTACTATGTTGCTAACTTTACCCATTAAGATAATGAGGGTGCTTCTGTTTGTTATTGTATGTTTCATCAACTAGTCCCACTATTACAGTAATCTCACTCTCTCAATATATGTGCCAACAGGGATGCTCGATTTTGGTGGAACTGTACAAAAACTTTGGATGCTTCATTGCCTCGACCGCTTCCTTCCCTTCATGTCAGTCGCTTTGTCTCGGCTTGCTTGCTTCCTTCATTTCCTGTCACTCGCTTATCTCGACTTCCAGTGAAAGGAAATAGTAATTGATATGCTACCTCACACAGGTTGGTACTGGTCTTTATCCTGATTATTGTGCTTGTCATGTATTGGTAATTTGGTATTGTGCTACTGTTTGCCGATTTTATAAAGGATAACTTGGAGCCTGAACTCGCAGGCAAATCATTGCATTGGGTGATTTCAGTAGAACTGCACAAAATGATCAGATGGACAGATACTTATGTTGCTGCCATGTACTCCAAAGTTCACTCAGACAAGCATCGATGTTGACAAGAAGTGCCTATATTCATTCGAGTATCAACCGGCGTCAACCAGTTGTCAAACTCCCAAGTATTAGGAGAGTGAACGCCAAAAATATTGCTTGGCGCATAACCCAGAAGAAAACAGTCCAGTCTTTGGTCCCAACTTGTGCCTTTTGCTTATCGGCAGATAAGGTAGCGAACTGTACGGCATGGAGTCTAAAGATTCCAGACAAGTTGGTTGATGCATATATTCATCTGGCACGTAATCAGTCTGCACGCCAGGTATGCTCCATTTCAGTTGAACAACACAAAAAATTTGGGTGGTTCATTTTCTCAACTGCCTCCTTTCTCGTCTACAATGTAGAATTTTGGCGAGCTACAGGACCAAGATGAGCCAGTAAACTAGTTGGATGAAAGTAGTGGCCAAGTTTCTCAAACCTCGCTTGGCACGAGGCCACTATTTGAGGATAAACCTACAAGAAAAGTTCAGATTGTCTCTGCTGCCTCTTATGTACTCGAAAGTTTACTCGTACAAGAACTAATTTTAGCAAGAAGTACCTCCGACTGAACACCATTTACCAGTCTGTACCCTAGGTAATTAAAGTTCGTCCATGGATCATATTGGTTGTGATCTCAATCATTTGGATGCATAAACATACTGAACATGTGTATATCTGAATCTTTTTGTGAATTATGCATGAATATTGTCGTGTGATCTATCAATCATTTGGATGCATAGATATGCTGAGCTTGTGTATATATGAATCTTTTGAGTTGTTGATAGTGAATGTTGGCTATTAATATGAACGTGTCCTGTGAACCTGAGTTTGATACGAATGTTTACCTTTTCTGTTGCATTTGTGTGTGAACTTGTTAGTATGCCTACTGTGGGGTATGTGACATGTGGGTGTCAACGACACACCTTCTTCCTGAGAAGAATTGCACCTGCTTTGTTAGGGTAGCAACGGTGCATCAGCTCTTTTTAATAGTTTTTATTACTCTGTCTTCCCCTCTCCCCTGCTCAACCCCTGCCTTAATGTTTTTGGCCTCAAAACAAACATAGTACTGCGTTGTTTTATGGGCTTGATGAAAAATCAAGTGCTGGTTTCTGTAGGTTGGCCCGCCCAGCAAATGGGCTGCTGGTCCACCACGACAGACTGGGAGGCTAAAAATACAAGTTGTATGGTGCAGAGGCAAGTAAAAAACGCTATCGAGAGCCATCCACTGAAGAAAAAAAATCGCTCCTGATGTGCTTCTTCAGTCGTGCCGCCGGCCCCTCTTTAATCCAGTTCGCTCAGGGATCTGGTATCATTTTTTTTCCAGAGGGCGAACAAGTATCAGCTAGGCGTAGGTTTTCTATTTTAACATGCATAGCCTACGACATACGGAGATAGTGGTTTCAACTTATTTTTTGAGGTCCATACCGGCCTATGGGCTTTTTCTTAAAGATCGGCAGCCCAATGTATTTTTTAATAAAATGCAGGTCTCTGTTCTATTTATCTATATATAAGAATAATAATGTTGTGTCCAATTTATGTTTTCCCTTCTAACCACATTATATATATTTATATTATTATTGTTATCGTATACTCCCTCCGTTCCCAAATAATTGTCTTTCTAGCCATCTCAAATGGACTACATCATACGGATGTATGTAGACATGTTTTAGAGTGTAGGTTCACTCATTTTGCTCCATATGTAGTCACTTGTTGAAATCTTGTCAGGACCCCGACTCGATGTCACATCGATCTAGCCGGTAACACCTCATATCACTTTGTGGCCTCACGCACGGTATCCCCACGGGTGTCGCCTTACCTTTGCCCGGGACCGTTTGCGCCTTTTGGCTCACGTATATGATAGTGTCGCTAGCATCCATATGATAAAGAGCCCGGGCTGACATGACTAGTCATAGACCCAAAGTGGCACAGACTTACAGGGACAGGCATCCATGACCCAGCTTCGAACGTGTCGGTCATCAGTAAGTGGGTCCGGGCTGTAGCACTGGGCTAGCAGGACTCCGGTAAACCGGGCTGTAGCGGGCTAACAGGACTCCGGTACTCAAAGCGTGACATTTCCCCGAAGGGACAGACACAGGAACGAAGAAGGACACATGCCGGCCAGCCTAAGTGTTCCAGAGCAGTAGCGAGCTACCATGGCTCAGCGGTAACACTAGGAGACATTTGCCGGTAAGAGAGGCTACTAAAGATAAACAACTAGATAGTCAGATCCCACACATACCAAGCATTTCAATCATCACACAATATGCTCGATATGTGCAAATACAACGAAGCATCACAACATGACTCTACAACATAAGTACTTTATTTAAGGCTCAGGGAGCCATACATAACATACACAAGGTACGGGTCTCACGACCCAACATACAAGTCATACAGTCATACAAGCCAGCAGCGGAAGTAACTTGTCTGAGTACAGACAACTAGTAAAATAAAAGAGGCTTGGAAAGCCTAGCTATACTACGTGGTCCTTCACAAGCTCAGGGTCACCACCTGGGTCTTTAGCCTACTCGTTGATGTCAACGTCTACATAGAACCCATCAGAAGGGGTTGCAGCGTCTTCTGTAAAAATGTAGATTATAGCAACATGAGTACAAAGGTACTCAGCAAGACTTACATCAGATCCTACATACATGCATGTTATCAAGAAGGGTTGGTGGAGTTATTGCAGCAAGCCAGCTTTGACTCTTGGCTAGGCTATCCTACGATACTCCAACTTGAAATGGTTTTTCGCACACGAGTCCACTACTCACCAATTCAATACACTACCGAGGATCCGCCTCCGTCTTCCTACGGAAGAGCCATCCTCGGCACTCACACTTATCTTGAGGCTTTTAGTAGTTTCCATTTACTTGTCTATGAACTGTATAGGCAACCAAGTAGTCCTTTACGCGGACGCGGCTATTCGAATAGATCATGTTAACCCTGCAGGGGTGTACTTCTTCATACATGTTTCCACCACTTAGCGTCTGCACACGACATGTGCTCGGCAGACTTCAAGCGAAAGCCGACGTGGGTGTAGACCACGACCTACCTAAACACTTAAGCTTCTAGTCCAGGTTTATCGCCTATTCAGGTTCCATCCGCAGGGAGTCCGGCCGAGGTTTCCCATACGGCCCCGAACGATGTGAACAGGGTTCCCGAGATACCTAACGGGTATTCGGTACACCGTGCCACGTACCTACCGCATCACAGCCCACCCCTACGGTCAGCGCTGTCCACGGCCTCCAGTAGGCTACAAACACCAGAAACTACTTGCAACTCCTGGACAGAGAGCTAGGGTGAATAAGAAGTCGAGCGGGGTCATATTTCAGGGCCCAATGCATGGTAGTAGCTGTATCTTAAATCACACATACAGATCTCAGTGCTTAAGGTCGGCTTCAATGAAACAACCCACCATGTACTCCTACATGGCCTCTCATCGATACCTTTACCAAATCGTGTTCACCACACCACTCTCATTACCGACATAATCATTTCACTCTAGCCCATCACCCAGATGAACCAGACCTGACACGACTCTAAGCATAGCAGGCATAGCAAGGTAGGAACAACACATACATATGGCTCAATCAACTCCTACACATGCTAGTGGGTTTCATCTAGTTACTGTGGCAATGACAGGTCATGCAGAGGAAATGGGTTCAACTACCGTAGCACACAGCAGTTTGAATCGTGTTGTCTTAATGCAGTAAAAGAGAGCAGGAGCGAGAACATGGGATTGTATCGATATGATCAAATGGTTGGTTGCTTGCCTGATGGTTCGATGCACTGATACGGTTCTTCGTTAGGGTAATCACGGTACTCCTCGGAGGCAGAACCTGTCGCAAAGGACACCGATACACAACCATCACCAAACAATGTGCAACAATATGATGCATGCATGAGACATGGCAATATGAGTGTGTTGGGCTAATGCAACTAAAACCAGAAGGGTTTGAACAAATTTGAATCAAAGATTCAAATTTCAAATTCAAATATGGCCTTTTAAAGTGCTTTTCCTTGTTCTGCTTAAAACATCAATTTAACTTGTTTGATCATGCATGAAAATAGTGCAGATGGATAGATTGGATTTTTCTGATCATTTTTCATATATAATTTGTCTGATTTGGAGTTACAGAATAAAAGTTATGAATTTTTGAAGTTTAAATAATATTCTGGAATTTCCTGATTTAAATTAAATCCAGAAATACAATTATTGCGCCAGCATGACGTCATCATGACGTCAGTGGTCAACCGCGGCTGGCTGAAGTCAAACCTGACATGTGGGGCCCACACGTCAGTGACAGGGGGGGTTAAACAGGGTTAATTTAATCCTAATTACTAATTAGTGGCGCTGGGGCCCACTGGTCAGTGTCAGGGGGTTAACTAACAGTGGTTAGCGCTAATCCTAATTAGCTACAGGGCTGGGCCCACCTGTCAGGGACTCAGGGGGGTTCCTGTCGTGGTCAAAGTGGGTCAAACCCACCGGTGACATGACGCCGGCGAGGCCCGAGACGGCGGCGCGATGCGGAATCGCGCTATAGGGCACGGGCGAGGCCGTGCTTGGGCTCGTTGGAGAGCCCTTGCTCTCGCGCATCGAATGGTGGTGGTGGCCGTGCCGGAGGTGGCCGGAATCGACGGCGGCGAGCTCGGCTGCGGCCGCCGGGGTTCGGTCGTGCACGGGAACGGGGTTGGAGCTCGAAGGCGAGCGAAGCGAGGCGCTAGGGATGCTCTACGGAGCCTTACGAACTCGTTGGACCCGCCGGGGTGACCAAATGGTCACCGGAGCTACGTCGGCGGCGAGCTCGGCGACGGCGGAGGTTCGGCCGTGGTGGGGAGGAGGCTACGGTGAGGGAACGAGGGGAAGAAGAGGGGGAAACGGTGGGCGTCGAAGCGGGCCGCGGTTGCAGTGGGCGTCGAAGCGGGCTCGGGGACGCGCTGGAGACGGCGAATCGACGGCGACGGTGGTCGGAGCCCGAGGAGGGGAACGGCGACGTGGCGGCGATGCAGGGCTTCCGGAGGCCCGTGGAGCGGTGGGGAGGAAGAGGGGGTCGAGGTGGAGCTCCTGAGCTAGTCGGGGGAGCGAGGGGTGGCCGGGGACGGCTGCTATGGCGAACGGCGGCGATGGTGGTGTTCGGCCGTGTGAGAGAGAGAGCGAGGGAGAGGAGGGGAGAGCCGAGGGAGAGTGAGAGAGAGCAGGGGGAGAGGCATGGCGTCGTCCGGGGCATCGAGCGAGGAGGGGAGGGCAGGCAGGCAGGGAGAGAGGTGGCGTGGCGCGGTGGCGCGCGCGCGCGCCGGCCACACTCCCCTCCCTCTGTCGAGGACGAAGACGACAGAGGAGGGAGGTGGGCTGGGCCGCCTGCTGGCTGGGCCGGCCAGCTAGCTGGGCCGCACAGTGGAGGAGCCCAGGTAAGTTTCTCCCTTTTATTTATTTTTTGTCTTCTAATTTCTAACGTTCGTTTTGATTTAAAAAAAATATTAAATCATTTTATTAACTTATGCCAATTTTTGCAGGAGCTAGATATATTATTCCAGAGCTCCTTTATAATTGGCATAATATTTGGACATATATTAATATATATAATTAATATATTTCCAATGCAAATATTTATGCATTAATTCCAAAAGCCCAAAATAAATACCTATGAGCTCTTGAAAATATTGGTTTGATTTTTATCTCTGTCCAATATTTTCAGAGAACCACATGAGCATTTTCTTGGACCCTTTTGGAGAAATTTTTATTTGGATCATTTTCAAAATGATTCTGAGGGTTTCACAGATCCCCATTTCAAATTAAATGGAAATTTAAACATGATGCACACACTCTGATGCATGACTAGCTAGGGTGTGACAACTCACCCCCACTCAAAAGAATCTCGTCCCGAGATTTGGGTTCCTCCGGGAAGAAGGCGGGATACTCAAGTCGAAGACGATCCTCCCTTTCCCAAGTTGCTTCATCCTCAGAATGATGGGACCACTGAACTTTGAGGAACTTGATGTTCTGACGTCGAGTGGTACGCTCGGCCTGATCGAGGATACGGATGGGGTACTCTCGATATGTAAGATTATCTTGGAGATCAAGCGTTTCGTGGTCCACTTCACGGATAGGATCCGAGAAGCAACGCCTGAGTTGAGAAACGTGGAAGACATCATGGACTCTGGAGAGATGCGGAGGTAGTTCCAACTGGTAGGCAACTTCTCCTCGTTTGGCGAGAATGCGAAAAGGTCCAATGTAACGAGGAGCCAATTTGCCTTTGATACCGAAACGATGGGTTCCCTTCAGAGGGGTGACCCGAAGATAAGCCTTCTCGTCAACCTCGAAAGTCATAGCCTTATGTTTTCGGTCATATTGACTCTTTTGACGAGATTGGGCTGTTTTCAACTTTTCACGAACGATACGAACTTGTTCTTCTGCTTCCTGAATCATATCCGGGCCAAAGAATTGTCTTTCCCCGGTCTCTGACCAGTTAAGGGGTGTTCGACACCGTCGTCCATAGAGAACTTCAAAAGGGGCTTTACCCAGGCTAGATTGATAGCTGTTGTTGTAAGCGAATTCGGCAAATGGAAGGCACTTCTCCCAATCCATTCCAAATGAGATAACAGAAGCTCGAAGCATGTCTTCTAGAATCTGGTTGACGCGTTCCACTTGACCACTCGACTGAGGGTGGAAGGCGGTGCTAAAGAAGAGACGGGTTCCCATAGCATTTTGGAAACTTTCCCAAAATCGAGAGGTGAAAAGACTTCCTCGATCCGAGTTAATTTCCAAAGGAACACCATGAAGAGACACTATACGGGAGATGTATAAGTCTGCCAGCTGACTAGCGGTTATACTCTCACGAACAGGTAAGAAATGAGCTACTTTGGAAAGACGATCGACAACGACGAAGATAGCATTATTCCCTCTCCTGGTCCTGGGAAAACCGGTAATGAAATCCATACCAATTTTATCCCATTTCCATTCAGGAATAGCTAAGGGTTGAAGGGTGCCAGCAGGCCGTTGGTGCTCTGCTTTAACACGACGACAGACGTCGCAATTTGCAATATACTGAGCAATTTCTCTCTTCATCCTAGTCCACCAGAACCTCTGGCATAGGTCCTGATACATCTTAGTACTACCGGGATGAATAGTGAGAGGAGATTCATGAGCCTCCTTAAGGATCAACTGCCGTAGATGCTGGTTCTTGGGAACCACTAGACGGTTCTCAAAGTACACAACACCATGATCATTTGTGGAGAAACAACTAGCACCTCCGCTAGCAATGTTCTCTTTGATTTTAGATATTCCCTTATCTCGCTTTTGGGCAGCGATGATTTGATCCGTAAGGGTAGGTTTTGCTACCAAGGTGGAAAGATAACCTTGAGGAACAATGTGAAGGTTAAGTTTCCGAAATTCCTCATGGAGAAGCGGTTGACTTTGTTGTAACATCAGGTTGTTACAATAAGATTTACGACTTAGCGCATCAGCCATGACGTTGGCTTTCCCTGGGGTATAGGTTATTCCTAAGTCGAAGTCTGTGATCAACTCAACCCAACGTCTTTGCCTGAGATTCAGATCCGGTTGGGTGAAGATGTACTTCAGACTTTGGTGATCAGTGAATATTTCGCAACGATTACCGAGGAGGTAATGTCGCCAGGTCTTAAGTGCATAGACTACGGCTGCAAGCTCTAGATCATGAGTAGGATAATTCTCCTCATGTGGGTGCAATTGCCGTGAAGCGTAAGCAATTACGTGTCGATCTTGCATGAGAATGCAACCTAGTCCTTGTCGCGAGGCGTCGCAGTAGATAACAAAGTCTTTGGAGAAGTCTGGTGGTACCAGTACGGGAGCAGAAGTCAGGCGTCTTTTCAGTTCCTGAAAGCTGTGCTCACATTGTGGAGTCCATTCGAACTTCTTATCTTTCTTGAGGAGTTCGGTTAGAGGTTTAGCAACCTTGGAGAAGTTCTCGACAAAGCAACGACAATAACTCGCTAAGCCCAGAAAACTTCGAACTTGCTTGACCGATTCAGGTGGAGTCCAATTAAGGACGGCTTGAACTCGCTCAGGGTTAACAGCAATACCTTTACCAGATATTACATGACCCAGATAGGTCACTTCTGGCAACCAGAATTCACATTTAGAAAATTTGGCATAAAGGCGATGCTCTCGAAGTTTCTGCAACACTAGCCTTAGATGTTCGGCATGTTCTTCCTCGTTCTTGGAGTAGATGAGTATATCATCGAGGTAAACTACAACGAACTTATCCAAATACTCCATGAAGATTGAGTTCATTAACCGAGAAAAGGTGGCTGGAGCGTTGGTTAAACCGAAGGACATGACGGTGTACTCGTATTGGCCATAACGAGTAACAAAGGCCGTTTTAGGAATGTCCCCGTTTCTGATTTTGATTTGATGGTAGCCCAACCTCAAATCCATCTTGGAGAAGACTGAGGATCCAGCGAGCTGGTCATATAGATCGTTGATCCTGGGAAGTGGATATTTGTTCTTGATTGTGACCAAATTGACAGGTCGGTAATCTACAACCATCCGGTCCGTACCATCCTTCTTCTTGACGAAAAGGACGGGGCAAGCCCACGGAGATGAGCTAGGTCGGATGAAACCCTTTTTCAAGGACTCATCGAGTTGTTTCTTAAGCTCAGCTAGTTCTAAGGGTGCCATCTTATAAGGTCTTCTAGCAATCGGAACGGTTCCTGGAATGAGGTCTATTACGAACTCAACCTCCCTGTCAGGTGGAACACCTGGCAATTCCTCTGGAAAGACATCCGGGAAGTCACGGACTACCGGAACGTCCTCAAGGTCTGGCAAAGGGCTGGCGTTAAGAGAATATAATTGTCGCTTAGCTATTCGGGTCAAGACATTGACTATCTTCCCCGAAGGATGGGTGAGTTGAACAGTCCTAGAGAAGCAATCAATTTGGGCATGATGAGCTGACATCCAGTCCATACCCAGAATGATATTAATATCTGAAGATTTAAGGGCTATCAAGGACGCGAGGAAAACAAGTCTGTCGACTTGGATTTCATTTCCATGGCTTACTCTAGAAGTTTGCCATTTGGATCCCGGAGTTTGAATTACCATAGAGGTTGGCATATCACCGAATGCGACGTTATGCAAGCGAGCATAGTTTTCAGATATAAATGAATGAGAGGCTCCTGTATCGAAAAGAACAGATGCCGGGTGGCAATTAACAAGAAGCGTACCGAGAACGACGTTGGGATCCTCTTGAGCTTCTTCGGCAGAGATACAGTTGACATGGCCACGTGAAGCGGTGACCGGTTTGGCGTGGAATACTTTTCCTGTCGGCTTGCCACGGCCAACAGCTTTAGCAGACTGGTTGGGGTTGGTCTGGGGACACTCCCGCATATAGTGACCAGATTCCCCACACTTGAAACAAGTCACGGAACTGGTACGTGGAGGAGCATTATTGGTTGGACCCCCATAGGGCTTGGTCGATGCAGACTGTTGAACAGGGCGAGGCGCCTGGAAAGATGGCCTCGGCGTGAACCTGGGTGGCAGGGCGGTGTTGGGCACCCACACGCGGCGCTTCTGAGGACCAGCACCGGATGAGGAACCCATGTCACGGCCATGCTTGCGTGTTGCGTCATAGTCAGTCTGACCAGTTTCAGCACTGATGGCTTTGTTGACAAGTTTCTGGAAAGACGTGCACTCATGCAGACGGAGGTCGCGGTGAAGCTCGGGACTAAGGCCCTTACGGAACCTTGCTTGCTTCTTGGCATCGGTAGAAACTTCCTCGGTTGCATATCGTGCGAGATTACCGAACTCCCTGCTGTAAACATCCACAGAAAGTCGGCCTTGGGTGAAACTGCAAAATTCTTCACGTTTACGGTCCATGAGACCCTCCGGAATGTGATGTTCACGGAAAGCCTCATTGAACTCAGCCCAAGTAGTGACATGGCCCACCGGGCGCATAGCTCCATAATTTTCCCACCATAGACTGGCGGGGCCTTCAAGATGATATGCAGCAAAGGTGACCTTGTCAGCCTCCGCTACCAGCGCGGAACGCAGTTTGTGAGAGATACTGCGAAGCCAGTCATCAGCGTCGAGAGGCTCGACGGAGTGGTGGAACGTGGGTGGATGTAATTTGATAAAATCACTGAGTGACACCACGTTAGTCCTCTGATGGTGTGCCGTGTTCTGTTCAATACGCTCCAACAAACGGTTGGTCTCCCGCTTGTTTCTCTTAGCTTCCATCATAACCTCGGCTAGGGAAGGAGGATGAGGCAGATTTTCATTTCTACCTTCACTGCCTTCGGCCTGCTCTTGAGAAGCAGGGTTAGCGCGCGTGTTGACCATCCTAGGTAAACAAGACAATGATTTAGTCAGAATGATAAAATTCCGACATAGGATAAAAATGTAAGGAATAACTCGAAATGCAAGATGATCATCCGTATGACATGGTAGATACAGAAACTGCTTCTTTTATTCCATCGTCATACACACCATACAGGGTTTAGTACAAGACCAAACAAAGTACTATTACGGTGAAAAGAGGATTACATCTCATCGGAGGCATTCCAAGCTCCTATACATTATTTTTCTACACCTCCGGAAAGAGTACAAACTAGGTCATATCCCACGAGTCACGCGGGACGATAGACGACACAGCTAGTGCGAACTAGTGATACTACCACTAACTCAGACCGATCCGTAGTAGTCCTCGTAGAAGTCACCTCCATAGCCTGGAAGCTCAACATGATCATCCGGAAACAGACGATCTCGCGGAGCTTGTGGACCATAGGGGCTAGGATGAGGCCTTGGACCAAGAGACGGTGGCTTGCGGGGACCGCGAGGTGGGGTGATGCCTCCTACATCACGCCAAACCATCACGTCTGGCAGAGCAGATCTCACAGGATAGAGATCGCGCATATCTGAACATCCAGCTTGCACCGCCGGTGCGAACCGAGTCAATGTGGCCCAATGGTCAGCACGGGTATTGAAGAGCTCTAACCTCAAGGCCCGATTTTCACGGTCCTTATCCTCGAGCATCTCAGCAGTGGTGCGAGTCCGTGAATCCTCCTGGGTGGGGTCAGCATAGATAGCCTGGAGATACCCTTGTGCTCCCGGAAGTGATCCTGGCATATACCGGAAATCAGAGTCCCGAAATAGACCAGATCTGACTCGCATAATGGTCATCATAGAGTAGGCGGCGTCCTGCACAGCCATCTCAATAGTAACCCCGAGTCCATAGGAGCAGTGAAGAGGCTCGGTGGATCCAGGATAAGATGGAAATATCCTGACAGTGCAGAGATACTGGCTTTGATTAAAGTCTCGGAATTGCTCTTCGACCGTGTACTCAGGATACCAGCGGTATCCAGCCTCAGTCATTACCCTGACCAACTTAGCAGTATGGCCGGGTACATCTAGGCATCGAGTCAGGCGAACCACTTGATTGAGGTCGCGAGTGGCCATCTGAAAGCACAATCATAATGCAAAGGCATTAGAATTTCTAGCAAAATTTCGGCAGCATAACAGCTGTAAATGCTCAAGAAGGATTTTGAGACATTTGACAAGGATTTCATACGCACTCAACATCATCATATCAAAGTTCTGAATCCATTCTAACAACATAATGTGGTAGTAGAACTGAACTAGGCTTGTATCCATCAAACTTATAAGGTACTACTGATTAGTAACACGTGATCCTAATAGAGAGAATAGATCCTAATTCCTTAACCCCCGGTGGAAGAATGGACTGACTCAGATCAGAATGTCATAAGATAAAGGAGTAAAAAGAGCCTTACGTTCCAACCCACAAACAATTCCCCTACATATAACTAAAGAATTTCTAGACTCAACATCGACCAGTTTGGCTTGGAGAACCTACAGGCAGTCCGGCTCTGATGCCAACGCTGTCAGGACCCCGACTCGATGTCACATCGATCTAGCCGGTAACACCTCATATCACTTTGTGGCCTCACACACGGTATCCCCACGGGTGTCGCCTTACCTTTGCCCGGGACCGTTTGCGCCTTTTGGCTCACGTATATGATAGTGTCGCTAGCATCCATATGATAAAGAGCCCGGGCTGACATGACTAGTCGTAGACCCAAAGTGGCACAGACTTACAGGGACAGGCATCCATGACCCAGCTTCGAACGTGTCGGTCATCAGCAAGTGGGTCCGGGCTGTAGCACTGGGCTAGCAGGACTCCGGTAAACCGGGCTGTAGCGGGCTAACAGGACTCCGGTACTCAAAGCGTGACATTTCCCCGAAGGGACAGACACAGGAACGAAGAAGGACACATGCCGGCCAGCCTAAGTGTTCCAGAGCAGTAGCGAGCTACCATGGCTCAGCGGTAACACTAGGAGACATTTCCCGGTAAGAGAGGCTACTAAAGATAAACAACTAGATAGTCAGATCCCACACATACCAAGCATTTCAATCATACACACAATATGCTCGATATGTGCAAATACAACGAAGCATCACAACATGACTCTACGACATAAGTACTTTATTTAAGGCTCAGGGAGCCATACATAACATACACAAGGTACGGGTCTCACGACCCAACATACAAGTCATACAGTCATACAAGCCAGCAGCGGAAGTAACTTGTCTGAGTACAGACAACTAGTAAAATAAAAGAGGCTTGGAAAGCCTAGCTATACTACGTGGTCCTTCACAAGCTCAGGGTCACCACCTGGGTCTTTAGCCTACTCGTTGATGTCAACGTCTACATAGAACCCATCAGAAGGGGTTGCAACGTCTTCTGTAAAAATGTAGATTATAGCAACATGAGTACAAAGGTACTCAGCAAGACTTACATCAGATCCTACATACATGCATGTTATCAAGAAGGGTTGGTGGAGTTATTGCAGCAAGCCAGCTTTGACTCTTGGCTAGGCTATCCTACGATACTCCAACTTGAAATGGTTTTTCGCACACGAGTCCACTACTCACCAATTCAATACACTACCGAGGATCCGCCTCCGTCTTCCTACGGAAGAGCCATCCTCGGCACTCACACTTATCTTGAGGCTTTTAGTAGTTTCCATTTACTTGTCTATGAACTGTATAGACAACCAAGTAGTCCTTTACCGCGGACGCGGCTATTCGAATAGATCATGTTAACCCTGCAGGGGTGTACTTCTTCATACATGTTTCCACCACTTAGCGTCTGCACACGACATGTGCTCGACAGACTTCAAGCGAAAGCCGACGTGGGTGTAGACCACGACCTACCTAAACACTTAAGCTTCTAGTCCAGGTTTATCGCCTATTCAGGTTCCATCCGCAGGGAGTCCGGCCGAGGTTTCCCATACGGCCCCGAACGATGTGAACAGGGTTCCCGAGATACCTAACGGGTATTCGGTACATCGTGCCACGTACCTACCGCATCACAGCCCACCCCTACGGTCAGCGATGTCCACGGCCTCCAGTAGGCTACAAACACCAGAAACTACTTGCAACTCCTGGACAGAGAGCTAGGGTGAATAAGAAGTCGAGCGGGGTCATATTTCAGGGCCCAATGCATGGTAGTAGCTGTATCTTAAATCACACATACAGATCTCAGTGCTTAAGGTCGGCTTCAATGAAACAACCCACCATGTACTCCTACATGGCCTCTCATCGATACCTTTACCAAATCGTGTTCACCACACCACTCTCATTACCGACATAATCATTTCACTCTAGCCCATCACCCAGATGAACTAGACCTGACACGACTCTAAGCATAGCAGGCATAGCAAGGTAGGAACAACACATACATATGGCTCAATCAACTCCTACACATGCTAGTGGGTTTCATCTAGTTACTGTGGCAATGACAGGTCATGCAGAGGAAATGGGTTCAACTACCATAGCACACAGCAGTTTGAATCGCGTTGTCTTAATGCAGTAAAAGAGAGCAGGAGCGAGAACATGGGATTGTATCGATATGATCAAATGGTTGGTTGCTTGCCTGATGGTTCGATGCACTGATACGGTTCTTCGTTAGGGTAATCACGGTACTCCTCGGAGGCAGAACCTGTCGCAAAGGACACCGATACACAACCATCACCAAACAATGTGCAACAATATGATGCATGCATGAGACATGGCAATATGAGTGTGTTGGGCTAATGCAACTAAAACCAGAAGGGTTTGAACAAATTTGAATCAAAGATTCAAATTTCAAATTCAAATATGGCCTTTTAAAGTGCTTTTTCTTGTTCTGCTTAAAACATCAATTTAACTTGTTTGATCATGCATGAAAATAGTGCAGATGGATAGATTGGATTTTTCTGATCATTTTTCATATATAATTTGTCTGATTTGGAGTTACAGAATAAAAGTTATGAATTTTTGAAGTTTAAATAATATTCTGGAATTTCCTGATTTAAATTAAATCCAGAAATACAATTATTGCGCCAGCATGACGTCATCATGACGTCAGTGGTCAATTGCGGCTGGCTGAAGTCAAACCTGACGTGTGGGGCCCACACGTCAGTGACAGGGGGGGTTAAACAGGGTTAATTTAATCCTAATTACTAATTAGTGGCGCTGGGGCCCACTGGTCAGTGTCAGGGGGTTAACTAACAGTGGTTAGCGCTAATCCTAATTAGCTACAGGGCTGGGCCCACCTATCAGGGACTCAGGGGGGTTCCTGCCGTGGTCAAAGTGGGTCAAACCCACCGGCGACATGACGTCGGCGAGGCCCGAGACGGCGGCGCGATGCGGAATCGCGCTATAGGGCACGGGCGAGGCCGTGCTTGGGCTCGTTGGAGAGCCCTTGCTCTCGCGCATCGAATTGTGGTGGTGGCCGTGCCGGAGGTGGCCGGAATCGACGGCGGCGAGCTCGGCTGCGGCCGCCGGGGTTCGGTCGTGCACGGGAACGGGGTTGGAGCTCGAAGGCGAGCGAAGCGAGGCGCTAGGGATGCTCTACGGAGCCTTACGAACTCGTTGGACCCGCCGGGGTGACCAAATGGTCACCGGAGCTACGTCGGCGGCGAGCTCGGCGACGGCGGAGGTTCGGCCGTGGTGGGGAGGAGGCTACGGTGAGGGAACGAGGGGAAGAAGAGGGGGAAACGGTGGGCGTCGAAGCGGGCCGCGGTTGCAGTGGGCGTCGAAGCGGGCTCGGGGACGTGCTGGAGACGGCGAATCGACGGCGACGGTGGTCGGAGCCCGAGGAGGGGAACGGCGACGTGGCGGCGATGCAGGGCTTCCGGAGGCCCGTGGAGCGGTGGGGAGGAAGAGGGGGTCGAGGCGGAGCTCCTGAGCTAGTCGGGGGAGCGAGGGGTGGCCGGGGACGGCTGCTATGGCGAACGGCGGCGATGGTGGTGTTCGGCCGTGTGAGAGAGAGAGCGAGGGAGAGGAGGGGAGAGCCGAGGGAGAGTGAGAGAGAGCAGGGGGAGAGGCGTGGCGTCGTCCGGGGCATCGAGCGAGGAGGGGAGGGCAGGCAGGCAGGGAGAGAGGTGGCGTGGCGCGGTGGCGCGCGCGCGCGCCGGCCACACTCCCCTCCCTCTGTCGAGGACGAAGACGACAGAGGAGGGAGGTGGGCTGGGCCTCCTGCTGGCTGGGCCGCACAGTGGAGGAGCCCAGGTAAGTTTCTCCCTTTTATTTATTTTCTGTTTTCTAATTTCTGACGTTCGTTTTGATTTAAAAAAAAATATTAAATCATTTTATTAACTTATGCCAATTTTTGCAGGAGCTGGATATATTATTCCAGAGCTCCTTTATAATTGGCATAATATTTGGACATATATTAATATATATAATTAATATATTTCCAATGCAAATATTTATGCATTAATTCCAAAAGCCCAAAATAAATACCTATGAGCTCTTGAAAATATTGGTTTGATTTTTATCTCTGTCCAATATTTTCAGAGAGCCACATGAGCATTTTCTTGGACCCTTTTGGAGAAATTTTTATTTGGATCACTTTCAAAATGATTCTGAGGGTTTCACAGATCCCCATTTCAAATTAAATGGAAATTTAAACATGATGCACACACTCTGATGCATGACTAGCTAGGGTGTGACAAATCTCTAGAAAGACAATTATTTAGGAACGGTGGGAGTATTTTATAGAGACTTATATATACATTATAAAAACATCCCACGTGTTATTAACTTATAAAAGTAAATGTTTAATGGAAGTTGGCAAGGAAAATCCTGGTTGTTTTTGACTCACGGGCAAGGAAAATCCTGGTGATTGCGTACAAAAGCTTGCGAATATTTTAAAGACCAATTTAATAATAACGCGCTCATTTTTATTTTGAGCAATAACTCGTTAATTTATTAATTATATATAAAAAAGTGTGCCTCTCCGGTTTATTCTTTGATATTAATTTCTCCTTCTAACATAACATTATATATATAACGAGCCCATCATTTTTTTTTGAGAATCACAGCGCACTTTATTGCCTAAGTTCAATGCTTACAGGGATAGATAAATGAGCAGGTGGTGCATCAAGCCACACATGCCTACCTATACCAAGAGACGTAGCCATACGTGCTAGTCTATGAGGCTCCTCATTACATTCATGCTATTCATGACTAAAAAGACAAGCCCTAAATAAATTGCTTCGTTCTTTGATCTCATGAAACACCATACAATGTCCACCAAGGTTCTTTGGTGCTTCGATTTCCCGGACGACTCTCAGACAGTCAGTAGCAATATGTACTCTTTCCAAGTCCAGGTCCTCACTCAACGCTAGTGCTTCTCGACATGGGCTGGGATTCGTGTATAAATGGGCTGGGATTTCTTAGAAAATATAACGACCCCAGCTAATTCGTGTATTTCAAGGAAGTGCAAATGTGATGGGATTTCTTAGAAAATATAAATGGGCTTGATTGACGCGAAATTATTTGTTCACCTAGCCCAGCAAATGGACTGTACATTCTACTTCCTCCGTTCCTAAATGTAAGCCCTGTTCAAGAATTCATCCGATTAACCAGTTAACTTGCCGATTAATCCCTACTCGTAGGGTCACCGAGTAGCCTATAAACTGATAAATCGTCCAATTAATTGATTAAATGGTTGATTAACTTGCCGATTAGCCGATTAATGCCCTACTCACCAGCCAACCGAGCAGCTACCAGTTAACGATTTCCTCAACAATGAATGTAAGTCTTTTTAGATATTCCACTACAAACTACATACAGATGTATATGGACATACTTTAGAGTGTAGATTCACTCATTTAGCTCCGTATGTAGACCATAGTGGAATCTCTAAAAAGACTTATATTTAGGAACGGAGGGAGTAGAAAACATGGGTTAAATATATGCCACATTTTTGCATGCTCACATGTGGGCCAATAGGTCGAAGCCTACGCAGGGCGTTGTCAACTTGGTCAACAAATGATTGTGACATCTACAGCCATTGGATTTATATCCAACAACCTGCATGCACATTCAATCTCTCGTCTTCTTCCTCCAGCGTCGCCGGGACCGCCTGGTCCGGCCTTCGGCGGCTAGCAGCTCTGCTTAGCACGCATCACTGCAAAGCGCTACCCCACCGCCGGCCAGGCTATCGCTGCAAAGATGATTGTATGTGAGAGGCTGACAGTGGGGACGCACCACGCCCATGGACTCATGCATGCAACGGAACTCGGCGTGGTCAACATGGTCAAGGAACGACTTCCATTGGAAGTATGCTATACGTGGAGAAGCTGACATCTGGGCCCACTAAGTTGACGGGGACGGAGGGCTTTGTCAACTTAGTCAATATGAACGATTCTAGCTGCAGTGACCGTACGATTCAACGGCCATCGTGCTTCTTCAACCTCTGGTCTTCTTGCTCCAGCCGCCCAAAGCAGCGCCGGTCGTGCCACCTGCTCCTGCCTCCCGTGGCCGGCTGTGATGCCGCGGAGGCCTCACCGCCCCCTACTACTCCTGCCGCTGGCCAGGCCATCACTCCACTCACCCACACCCCCTGTTATTCTGTGGCGACGGCAGCCTCACACCGCAGGTGAACGAGTGAACCCTCATACTCCTCTACGCGTGAGCATCCACTGTTGCGTCTTCCCCGGCTCCGCGTCGTCCCCTTCCTAGGCCTCGCCATCATCCACCGCTGTGGTGCTCTTGGCACGGCGTGGTTAATGTGGTCAAAGACCGACTTCCATCGGAAGAGTACTGTACGTGGAGAGGCTGGCAGCTGGGTCCACGGCCATAGCCCAGTTTTTTTGTGATTTGCCAAGTAAGTCGCTTTGTTAGGCCTGTTGGGCTGCAAATCTTTTAAGACGAGGAGAGCTTCATTTGGCTGGCCGAGAAAATGGCCTATCAGTAATGAGAAATGGGTTGTACATTTTTAAAACACATCAAACCAGCAATTAGTTTCAAATTTCTTTTTTTCATTTCGAGATTTTAAATTGCATTGATTTTTATGCGTGGACAATTTGTTGGACTTTATATTGATATACATTTATTTTTAAAATCAGTTTGAATGTGACTCGAAATTTCGGGATTAAAAATAGTTCGGACCACACCGAAACATGCAAAATTTCGTATAATGTTTTAACCATGGCCACAATATGGGTTGTAATGCTAACAAAAAGAATATGGGCTCCATAAAAACCTTAAGAATTAACAAATGGGCTGTAAATTATTAGAAATAATGGCAGATGGGTTGTATGCTGTTTTCCATTGATTTGAGGCTTTCCTAAAAAAAAGGTTGACGCACAAGCAGTGACTGTTGGATTTCCATCCAACGGTCGTCGTGCTTCTTCAATCTCTGCTCTTCCTACTCCAGCCGCTCAAATAAGTGCCGGCGGGACTGCCTGCTCCTTCCTCCCCACGATCGGCTGTGCTGCCGCACAGGCCTCACCGCCCCACCGTACTCCCATCGCTGGCCTAGCCATCCCTCTACTCACCCACACCTGCTGTTATTTTCCAGCGACGGCAGACGAACCAGTAAAACCTCGTACAGTCGTACTCCCCTCCGCATGGGAAACAACTACCACATCTTCCCTGCCTCCGTCTCATTCCCTTCCTAGGCCTCGCCGTCGTCCACCACCCTGGTGCTCTCGGCGCGGCCTGGTCAACGTGGTCAATGACCGACATGCATCTGAAGTGGACTGCACGTGGAGAGGCTGACAACTGGGTCCACGGCCGCAGCAAGGAAGATACTCCTTATTACATGCAAAATAATTATTCCTCCACCTGACAGCAGGGGCCCATCGGACGGGCCACCTTATTTCGCAGAAAAAAGTTTCCCCCCTGACTGCTGGGACCCACCAGCTACATCTTCGCATGCAAGGAAGTGCGTCCGAGCAAAAAAAATGATTCGCCCCCCTGACTGCTGGGACCCACCAGCTACATCTTCGCACGCAAGGAAGTGCTTCCGGGCAAAAAAAACGATTCGCCCCCTGACTGCTGGGACCCACCAGCTACATCTTCTTATGCAAGGAAGTGCGTCCAGGCAAAAAAACGATTCACCCCCTGACTGCTGGGACCCACCAGCTACATCTTCGCACGCAAGGAAGTGCATCCGAGAAAAAAACGATTCGCCCCCCTGACTGCTGGGACCCACCAGCTACATCTTCGCATGCAAGGAAGTGCCTGACAGTCGGGACCCACCTGGTCGAAGCGTACGCAGCATTGTCATTCTGGCCACGAATGTGTACGTACATATATATTGGTCGATGTAGAGGCGCGCACGTGTCGTAGTAGAGGCGTGCACATAGCATGTACACGTACGTACAGCGGCCAGGGTGCAAGAAAGAAAATACGGCCACGTATGTGTACATACATGCGGGGTCTTGAACGCCTACTCGCTATGTACGGCCAGGGCTCGTGTACATGGCTGGGTCGGAACGGAGAAACAGCGTCGTCGTCGTGTTCATGGGGAGCCAACCGGCTGGGTCGGAGCGGAATGTGTGGTCGTGTTCATCGGGAGGGCTTGGACGGAACAGGCGATGGAAACAAGGCATGGCGTACCGCAGAACAGAGGAAATGGACCTCCTACGTTCGGAACGGGGTCCTGTTGATCGGGAGGGGTCTGGCGTACCGCAAAACGGAGGAAACGGACCTCCTACGGTCGAAACGGGGGTCCTGTTGATCGGGAGGGGTGTGGCGTACCCCAAAACGGAGGAAATGGACCTCCTAATGTCGAAATGGGGGTCCTGTTGATCGGGAGGGTTGTGGCGTACCGCAAAACGGACGAAACAGACTTGTGTTGGAGCGGTACGGTCGAAACGGGGGTCCTGTTCATCAGGAGGGGTGTGGCGTACCGCAAAACGGTACTCCACGGGATACTGTTCATCTCCACCGTCGACCTCCTCCAGCCTCCACGGGCTACTGTTCATCCACCGTCGACCTCCTCTAGCCTTCACCTGCGACTGTTCATCCACGGGCTCCTGTTCATCCAGCCTCCACCGCGCGTTACTCCACCGGCTACTGTTCAACCACCCCTCTCCACGGGCTCCTGTTCAACCACCCCTCCACGGGCTACTGTTCATCCACCCCTCCATCGTCTACTGTTCATCCAACCCTCCACAGGGTCCTATTCATCCAGCCCCAACCAGCTCGATCGATCGGGGTCCTGTTCATCCAGAGGCAACGCCACGGGTCATGTTCATCCACCCCCACCGCTCACTGTTCATCCAACCCCCCCCCCCCCCCCCCGCAACGCTCACTGTTCATCCAGAGAGGCAGCATTGATCGGCTTCAGTTAGCAGCAGTAGCGAAGGAATCAATCGCTCGGGTTTAGTAACGCGTAGCCTGCAGTGCAATCGCTCAGTTTCAGTTAGAGCCCAACGCCTTGCTCGGGTTCAGTTAGAGCCAACGCCTCGCACACACGCGCGTACGTGTACGAGAGAAACGCGCATCGCTCGGCCCCCGACCTCCCGCCGTAACCGGGAACTCCCGAAATTTTCCTCCCACTCGCTTCTACCACGGTTTTTTCCGTCATGGACGCCCCAAAGAATGTCATGCAGCTGCGTCTCCGGCCCGCCCAGGACGAAAAGCCCATTTTCTGTCATGATTTTTTGTCATAGAAGTAGGAGCCCACAACATCTATGATGATACCGGGTTTTGTCACAATTATCATCATAGAAGTGTCATATGTATGATAGAAAAAAATTTGATCGGCCCAAAATGTCACGGATGTGTCTTTTTTTTGTAGTGCATGTGCGGTACTGCCGCGGTGGTAGGGCGGTGTACCACTCGTGAGCGGTACTACCGCTTCTACTGCCGCGGCTTAGTGCCGCACAATCCGACACGGGAGGCGACCCCTTCGAATCGAGGCGGTAGGAGCCCGGTACCATAACAGTACTACGGCTGAGGACCCCCAGGCGGTACTATCGCTGCGGAGCAGTACTTCCGCCTGTGGCTCTTAAGAGGTACTACCGCTGGGCACCATGGTACTACCGCTGGGACCAAACCAAGCTCAAAGGAAGGAGAAGAAAGCTCCATCGAAGCGGAAGGCTCAGGGGGGATGCAAAGAGGATGTGTACGTGATGATTCCACCCTAGCCTTACCAAAGCGGATCCCCTCTTGATAGTACGGTGGCTCCTACGAAACATGTCCACCAAACATAAATGAAAGAGCTAATTTGTCTTTGATTAGAACTCCGAGGGGAAGGAATCGTCTCGTGCCAAGGGATGAATCTCTGAAAAGCTCAAGGCACACGATTAGTCCGCAAACGTGTTGTCATCAATCACCAAAACTACAAAGAGAGATATATGCCTTAACAATCTCCTCCTTTTTGGTGGATTGATGGCAACCAGGGATTTGCACAAAGATAGGACAGAAAGTAAAGATAAACTGAGAACTACAAAATATAGGCGGGCTCCCCCTGAATGTGTGCACCTAATTATAGGTGCCTTTGGAATGCAAGGCACACACATTAGGATCAACACTCCCCCTATATTTTATAGTCCAACAACCTAAGAAGATGGGTACATGTGAGCAGGGTATATATGATAATAGAGGATAAGCATGCAACTCATAAGATACCAAAGTACTTGATGGACATAGATAATAGGGAAAATTTTGTTTTTTCCACTCTAGATTTTGCCAATTTTCCTTATGCCACTCTAGATTTTGACATTTCACTTTTGCCGCTCTTAGTTTTTGACAATTATCACAATTGCCATTCCCGTGGCAAAAGCAAAATTTTTAGAGTGGCAATTGTGATACATTTGAAAAGCTAAGAGTGGCAAAAATGAAAAATATTCTGTTTTTGCAACGGAATGGCAATTGTGACAATTGTCAAAAGCTAAGCGTGGAAAAAGTGAAATGTCAAAATGTAAAGTGGCATAAGGAAAATTGGCAAAATCTAGAGTGGCAAAAACAAAATTTTCCCTAGATAATAATAGATAAGGTAGCATATGTCTCACACCATATGAACTGGAAGTGGGTCTCACAGACACAAAACCAACCAAAGCAAACGACGAGAGAAAAGGCGAGAAAGACAAGACAACAAGACAAACAGACCACAAACACACACTCACAACTAGGCAATGACGCAAATCCCTAGACTCTCTCCCCCTTTGGCATCGAGACGCCAAAAAAGGCAAAGAGAGTTGCTACGGCTCCAAGTGACAGCAAACTGAGGATCTCGAGCATCACATCCCAGCGGGATCGTCTGCACCGCCGTCATTGGTAGGAACCTTCTCAGTGTCAGAATCAGTCCACAGGCAGTGCTGCTGAACCCACTCCTCATCAGTGATCCTACCTTCAGAACCGCTGGCAACTGTTGCACCCAACTGACGCATGAGCTCCTTGTGACGGCTTCGGGCCTTCTTCTTAGAGACATGAGACATGTACTGGCCATGAGACTCCATGCAGACAACTTTCTTCATCTTGCTCTTGATCTTCTTTGCCCAAGAGGGCTCCACTCTGGAGGGCTCATAGTCCTCATCATCATCGGCCTCTGCCTCGCCCTCGGTCTCCATGTCAGCAGCTGTAGATGGGCGTCCAGACTTAGGAGCTGGGGTGCCCCAATTATCCTTCTTCCTCAGACGCTTCATCTCATGAGAAACCAACTCTCCAGTTTCTAGAAAAACTCTAGGATAGGTATGTGCCCATGCCTTCTCAATGAGCAACATGATAAACGGACCATAGATCGGGCATTTGCGCTCAGAAACAGTAGAGAGAAGTTCATACCACATGACATGGGAAATGTCCAGGGACTTGCCAGTGTTTGCATCCTTCTCATGCTGGCAGAAAAGAAGCATATCCACCAGATAGGAGTGGACCATATCTAGATTCCCGATACGACGGAAGAGAGTCTCCTGAAAAACGCGATGAAGGATGTCCAGAAAGGCAGGCAGCTCATAGGTCTCCTTCTCAGTCACGGGGTGAGTCTTCACAGTACAGAAGGGCCATAGGGCTTGCTTGTGAGTGGAGGTAGCATGCGGTGAGGGCGGAAGCCAACTGGAGTCTCAAGCCCATGATCTTCCACCCCAAGCAACTCCATGAAGGCCTTCCACTTGACAGAAAGCAGCTTGCCATTTGTCATCCAAGTCAGAGTCCTTTCTTCATCAGTCCCCAGATGGACAGTGGCATAGAATTGAGCCACCAAATCTGCATCATAGTCCTTGTTGAACTGCATGATTCTGAGAATGTTCAGTTCAGTGCACATTTGAAAGGCTTAGCCAAAGTACTCAGGGTCCTTCTCCATAGCATCCGTGTCGATGGAACGCACATCAACATAGAGGTTCCTTTTAGCCTTGATCACATCGAAGTAGATGGCAAACTGAAAACGGTTCCAAAAAGGGCGGTTGACCAAAGTGGGTTCTTGGTCTTCCGCATAGGGGTCGCAGCGACGCCTTTCTCAGAATTCCTTGGCAGTCATTTCAGTCAGAGTCTTGCCCCTCGTCTTCGGCTTGTTGGAAGGCTTCTTCTGAAGTTGAGGCGGAGGTTGAGCACTTGAGGAACCACCCACTGTCTCAGAGGTACGGTAGCGCTTGGACGTTGAATGGCCGGGGTTGACACGACGGGCTTGCTGCTCAGGATGTTCATCACCTGGAACCAAACACGCGAGCAGAAGAAACAACACGAAAGAAAGAGCATAAGCCTTCAAACAAAACAACATGGATCAACAAGTGGTAGGCAAAAGATGGAATTGGGCATCCAGCGGTAGTACCGCGACTTAGGAGCGGCAGTACCGTGACCAAGAAGCGGCAGTACCTCTCGGGCGGTAGTACCGTGCTAGATGAGCGGTAGTACCGCTCTAGACGGGGAACGGCGGTTACCTACTGCCGTGGCCAGATCCGGCACTACCGGTGATGCCAAATTCAAAAATACACCTACCAAACTTCAATCCACAAGGTCTAGATGCCATCTCCACCCTACTCAAGCGATGATTTAGCCAAAAAGCAAGCATAGCAATGCCTATTGCCCCTAACAACTAGATGTGAAATATAGGCAAAAAGAGAACAAGAACGGGGGCAATACCGGCATCCATGGCAAGAGGAAGCGGTGGGGATCGATTCCACCGAAGGAAGTGGAGAGGAACGGCACGAAGACGGCGGCCCGCCGAAGCCCTCTTGCGGAGAGGCATTGCTGGAGCAACCAGGAAGACGGGCGAGTGGAGAGAATGGGTATGGGCGAGAATAGCAACTCCCCCTGCCCCCAACATAACCCCCCACTCCCGTCCCGGAGCGGTAGTACCGCTGTGGGGGCGGTAGTACCGCTTGATGATCACCAGTGGTAGTACCACTCAGCCGCAACAAGGCAGGCACAAAGAGGCTTATCTCACAAAAGAAAACGACTAAACACATGAGCAAAACACACAAGCAAACCAAGCAAAAAGAAGACGAGAAAAACACTCCTCTCCAAGAGAGGGCGGTGGCCGAGACCACCTATGTTTGAGTTCGGAGGTATGGCACCGCGAAGATTTTAACCTTGGGCCCATGACCAAAACTCATCTTTGAAGCACAAGTACCATCAGAAATGGCTAATGTGAAAGAGTTGGATTAGTTTATGCATAATGGGGAGGGAAAGTTCATTGAGAGAACAACACTCCCCCTATGTCCATGCCTACATCTAAACTAGACAACAAGATGAGTGTGGTGGGGTGTACAAGGGTTCAAGTCACATTGCTCGAATCAATGATATTTAACTTATTCCTTAACTCGCGAAATCTTGCTTCATCCAAGGGCTTCGTGAAAATATCTGCAAGGTTATCATGCGTGTTCACATAGTTGAGCTCGATCTCCCCTCGTCTAATATGATCCCGGATGAAGTGATAGCAAATCTCAATATGCTTCGTCTTGAAGTGTTGCACTGGGTTGAGAGAAATCTTGATGGCACTTTCATTGTCACACCAAAGAGGCACTTTGTCACAAATGACACCATAATCCTTTATAGTTTGTCTCATCCATAAGAATTGTGCACAACAACTACCGGCCACCACATACTCCGCTTCGGTGGACGAGAGAGACACACAACTTTGCTTCTCGGAAGACCAACTAACCAAAGAGAAACCAAGAAATTGGCACCCTTCGGAGGTGGACTTCCTATCTACTTTGTCTCCCGTCCAATCGGAATCCGAATATCCTTCAAGTTCGAAGTTTGCTCCTTTTGGGTACCATAAGCCAAAGTTTGTGGTATGAGCCAAATATCGAAAGATTCGCTTGACCGCCACCAAGTGGCTTTCCTTTGTTGCGGCTTGAAACCATGCACAAATTCCCACACTCAACATGATATTCGGTCTAGATGCACAAAGGTAAAGCAAGGAGCCAATCATGGAGCGAAATACCGTTTGATCCACCGCTTTACCATTTGGATCAATGTCAAGTTGGCACTTGGTGGGCATTGGGGTGGAGGCCGGCTTGACATCACTTATCTTGAATCTTCTTAGCATGTCTTGAGTGTATTTGGCTTAGTTGATGAAGGTTCCTTCTCTTCTTTGCTTGATTTCGAACCCAAGAAAGAACTTCAACTCTCCCATCATAGACATCTTGAACTTTGAGGTCATGAGAGCGGCAAATTCTTCATTGAAAACTTTGTTAGGGGAACCAAAAATGATATCATCTACATATAGTTGGCACACAAACAACTCCCCTTTGACCTCCTTAGTAAAAAGAGTGGGGTCAATTTTCCCAATTTCGAACCCACGATCTTATAACAACTCCGTAAGATGCTCATACCACGCACGTGGGGCTTGTTTAAGGCCATAGAGCGCCTTGTGCAGTAGGTACACATGATCCGGGAAGTAGGGATCTTCGAAGCCGGGGGGTTGTTTGATATACACCAACTCATTAATCGGACCATTAAGAAAAGCACTCTTCACATCCATTTGTTGCAACGTGAAATTATGATGAGAAGCATAAGCAATCAACAAACGAATAGATTCAAGGCAAGCAATGGGAGCAAATGTTTCACCGTAGTCGATACCCTCGACTTGGGAGTAGCCTTGTGCCACCAAGCGAGCATCTTCCTTGTTCTTGAATATCCACTTGGTTCCAATGACATTATGATTCCCGGTTGTCCTTGGCACTAATTGTTGGGGAACGTTGCAGAAAAATTAAAATTTTTCCTACGGTTTCACCAAGATCCATCTATGAGTTCATCTAAGCAACGAGTCTAGGGAGAGAGTTTGCATCTACATACCACTTGTAGATCGCGTGCGGAAGCTTGCAAGGTGATGATGTAGTCGTACTCGACGTGATCCAAATCACCGATGACCAGCGCCAAACGGACGGCACCTCCGCGTTCAACACACGTACGGAACAGCCACGTCTCCTCCTTCTTGATCCAGCAAGGAAGGGAGGAGAGGTTTGAGGGAGATGGCACCAGCAGCAGCACGACAGCGTGGTGTTGATGGAGCTGCAGTACTCCGGCAGAGCTTCGCTAAGCACTATGGAGGTGGAGGAGGTGTTGGGGAGGGAGAAGGAGGCAACCAAAGGCCAGGGCGTTCAGGTATGAAGTCCCTCCTCTCCCCCACTATATATAGGGGTGCCAAGGGGGGGTGGCCGGCCCTAGGAGATCCAATCTCCTAGGGGGTGCGGCGGCCAAGGGGGGTTTTCCCTCCCCCCAAGGCACCTAGGAGGTGCCTTACCCTCCTAGGACTCTTGCCCCCTTAAACCCTAGGCGCATGGGCCTATGTGGGGCTGGTGCCCTTGGCCCATTAGGCCAAGGCGCACCCCCCTACAGCCCATGTGGCCCCCGGAACAGGTGGACCCACCCGGTGGACCCCCGGGACCCTTCCGGTGGTCCCGGTACAATACCGATAACCCCGAAACTTGTCCCGATGCCCGAAACAGGACTTCCCATATATAAATCTTTACCTCCGGACCATTCCGGAACTCCTCGTGACGTCCGGGATCTCATCCGGGACTCCGAACAACATTCGGGTTACTGCATATACATATCCCTATAACCCTAGCGTAACTGAACCTTAAGTGTGTAGACCCTACGGGTTCGGGAGACATGCAGACATGACCGAGACTCTCTCAGTCAATAACCATCAGCGGGATCTGGATACCCATGATGGCTCCCACATGCTCCTCGATGTTGTCATCGGATGAACCACTATGTCGAGGATTCGATCAAACCCTGTATGCAATTCCCTTTGTCAATCGGTACGTTACTTGCCCGAGACTCGATCGTCGGTATCCCAATACCTTGTTCAGTCTCGTTACCGGCAAGTCACTTTACTCGTACCGTAATGCATGATCCCGTGTCCAACACCTTGGTCACATTGAGCTCAATATGATGATGCATTACCGAGTGGGCCCAGAGATACCTCTCCGTCATACGGAGTGACAAATCCCAGTCTCGATCCGTGTCAACCCAACAGCTACTTTCGGAGATACCTGTAATGCACCTTTATAGTCACCCAGTTACGTTGTGACGTTTGGTACACCCAAGGCACTCTTACGGTATCCGGGAGTTACACTATCTCATGGTCGAAGGAAGAGATACTTGACACTTGCAAAGCTCTAGCAAAACGAACTACACGATCTTTTATGCTATGCTTAGGATTGGGTCTTGTCCATCACATCATTCTCCTAATGATGTGATCCCGTTATCAACGACATCCAATGTCCATAGTCAGGAAACCATGACTATCTGTTGATCACAACGAGCTGGTCAACTAGAGGCTTACCAGGGACATTGTGTGGTCTAAGTATTCACACGTGTATTACGATTTCCGGATAATACAGTTATAGCATGAATAAAAGACAATTATCATGAACAATGAAATATAATAATACTTTTATTATTGCCTCTAGGGCATATTTCCAACAGTCTCCCACTTGCACTAGAGTCACTAATCTAGTTACATTGTGATGAATCGAACACCCATAGAGTTCTGGTGTTGATCATGTTTTGCACGCGAGAGAGGTTTAGTCAGCGGATCTGCGACATTCAGATCCGTGTGCACTTTGCAAATCTCTATGTCTCCATCTTGAACATTTTCACGGATGGAGTTGAAACGACGCTTGATGTGCCTGGTCTTCTTGTGAAACCTGGGCTCCTTTGCGAGGGCAATAGCTCCAGTGTTGTCACAGAAGAGTTTGATCGGCCCCGACGCATTGGGTATGACTCCTAGGTCGGTGATGAACTCCTTCACCCAAATCGCTTGATGTGCTGCCTCCGAGGCTGCCATGTACTCCGCTTCACACGTAGATCCCGCCACGACGCTCTGCTTGCAGCTGCACCAGCTTACTGCTCCACCATTCAACATATACACGTATCCGGTTTGTGACTTAGAGTCATCCAGATCTGAGTCGAAGCTAGCGTTGACGTAACCCTTTACGACGAGCTCTTCGTCTCCTCCATAAACGAGAAACATGTCCTTTGTCCTTTTCAGGTACTTCAGGATATTCTTGACCGCTGTCCAGTGTTCCTTGCCGGGATTACTTTGGTATCTTGCTACCAAACTTACGGCAAGGTTTACATCGGGTCTGGTACACAGCATGGCATACATAATAGATCCTATGGCTGAAGCATAGGGGATGACACTCATCTCTTCTTTATCTTTTGCCGTGGTCGGTGACTGAGCTGAGCTCAGTCTCATACCTTGTAACATAGGCAAGAACCCCTTCTTGGACTGATCCATTCTGAATCTCTTCAAAATCTTATCAAGGTATGTGCTTTGTGAAAGACCTATGAGGCGTCTCGATCTATCTCTATAGATCTTGATGCCTAATATATAAGCAGCTTCTCCAAGGTCCTTCATTGAAAAACACTTATTCAAGTAGGCCTTAATGCTGTCCAGAAATTCTATATTATTTCCCATCAGGAGTATGTCATCTACATATAATATGAGAAATGCTACAGAGCTCCCACTCACTTTCTTGTAAACGCAGGCTTCTCCATAAGTCTGCATAAACCCAAACGCTTTGATCATCTCATCAAAGCGAATGTTCCAACTCCGAGATGCTTGCACCAGTCCATAAATGGATCGCTGGAGCTTGCATACTTTGTTAGCGTTCCGAGGATCGACAAAACCTTCCGGCTGCATCATATACAGTTCTTCCTTAAGATGCCCGTTAAGGAATGCTGTTTTGACGTCCATCTGCCATATCTCATAATCATAGTATGCGGCAATTGCTAACATGATTCGGACGGACTTTAGCTTCGCTACGGGAGAGAATGTCTCGTCGTAGTCAATCCCTTGAACCTGTCGATAACCCTTAGCGACAAGTCGAGCTTTATAGATGGTAACATTACCATCCGCGTCCGTCTTCTTCTTAAAGATCCATTTGTTTTCTATCGCTCGCCGATCATCGGGCAAGTCTGTCAAAGTCCATACTTTGTTTTCATACATGGATTCTATCTCGGATTTCATGGCTTCAAGCCATTTGTTGGAATCTGGGCCCGCCATTGCTTCTTCATAGTTCGAAGGTTCATTGTTGTCTAATAACATGATTTCCAGGACAGGGTTGCCGTACCACTCTGGTGCGGAACGTGTCCTTGTGGACCTACAAAGTTCAGCAGTAACTTGATCCGAAGTACTTTGATCATTATCATGGTTTTCCTCTTCAGTTGGTGTGGGCATCACAGGAACGGTTTCCTGTGCTGCGTCACTATCCCACTCAAGAGGTAGTACTTCATCGAGTTCTACTTTCCTCCCACTTACTTCTTTCGAGAGAAACTCTTTTTCCAGAAAGCATCCGTTCTTGGCAACAAAGATCTTGCCTTCGGATCTTAAGTAGAAGGTATACCCTATAGTTTCCTTAGGGTATCCTATGAATACGCATTTTTCCGACTTGGGTTCGAGCTTTTCAGGTTGAAGTTTCTTGACATAAGCTTCGCATCCCCAAACTTTTAGAAACGACAGCTTAGGTTTCTTTCCAAACCATAATTCATACGGTGTCGTCTCAACGGATTTAGACGGTGCCCTATTTAAAGTGAATGTAGTTGTCTCTAGAGCGTATCCCCAAAATGATAGCGGTAAATCAGTAAGAGACATCATAGACCGCACCATATCCAATAGAGTGCGATTACAACGTTCGGACACACCGTTTCGCTGAGGTGTTCCAGGCGGCGTGAGCTGTGAAACGATTCCACATTTCTTCAAGTGTGTACCAAATTCGTGACTTAAGTATTCTCCTCCACGATCTGATCGTAAGAATTTTATCTTTCGGTCACGTTGATTCTCCACCTCATTCTGAAATTCCTTGAACTTTTCAAAGGTCTCAGACTTGTGTTTCATTAAGTAGACATACCCATATCTACTCAAGTCATCTGTGAGAGTGAGAACATAACGATATCCTCCGCGAGCCTCAACGCTCATTGGACCGCACACATCGGTATGTATGATTTCCAACAAGTTGGTTGCTCGCTCCATTGTTCCGGAGAACGGAGTCTTGGTCATTTTACCTAAGAGGCATGGTTCGCACGTGTCAAACGATTCATAATCAAGAGACTCTAAAAGTCCATCGGCATGGAGCTTCTTCATGCGCTTGACACCAATGTGACCAAGGCGGCAGTGCCACAAGTATGTGGGACTATCATTATCAACCTTAAATCTTTTGGCATCTACACTATGAACATGTGTAATATTACGCTCGAGATTCATTAAGAATAAACCATTGACCATCGGAGCATGACCATAAAACATATCTCTCATATAAATCGAACAACCATTATTCTCAGACTTAAATGAGTAGCCATCTCGTATTAAACGAGATCCAGATACAATGTTCATGCTCAAACTTGGCACTAAATAACAATTATTAAGGTTCAAAACTAATCCCGTAGGTAAATGTAGAGGCAGCGTGCCGACGGCGATCACATCGACTCTGGAACCATTCCCGACGCGCATCGTCACCTCGTCCTTCGCCAGTCTCCGTTTATTCCGCAGCTCCTGCTGTGAGTTACAAATATGAGCAACGGCACCGGTATCAAATACCCAGGAGTTACTACGAGTACTGGTAAGGTACACATCAATCACATGTATATCAAATATACCTTTGGTGTTACCGGCCTTCTTATCCGCTAAGTATTTGGGGCAGTTCCGCTTCCAGTGACCCTTCCCCTTGCAATAAAAGCACTCAGTCTCAGGCTTGGGTCCATTCTTTGACTTCTTCCCGGTAACTGGCTTACCAGGCGCGGCAACATATTTGCCGTCCTTCTTGAAGTTCTTCTTACCCTTGCCCTTCTTGAACTTAGTGGTCTTATTGACCATCAACACTTGATGTTCTTTCTTGATTTCAGCCTCTGCTGACTTCAGCATCGAGAACACTTCAGGAATGGTCTTTTCCATTCCCTGCATGTTGTAGTTCATCACAAAGCTCTTGTAGCTTGGTGGGAGCGACTGGAGGATTCTGTCAATGACCGCCTCATCTGGGAGGTTAATGTTCAGCTGGGTCATACGGTTGTGCAACCCAGACATCTTCAGGATGTGCTCACTGACAGAACTGTTCTCCTCCATCTTACAACTGTAGAACTTGTCGGAGACATCATATCTCTCGACCCGAGCATGAGCTTGAAAAACTAGTTTCAGCTCTTCGAACATCTCATATGCTCCGTGATGCTCAAAACGCTTTTGGAGCCCCGGTTCTAAGCTGTAAAGCATGCCGCACTGAACGAGGGAGTAATCATCAGCGCGAGACTGCCAAGCATTCATAAAATCTTGGTTCTCTGGGACGGGAGCGTCACCTAGCGGTCCTTCTAGGACATATTGTTTTCTGGCAGCTATGAGGATGATCCTCAGGTTCCGGACCCAGTCCGTATAGTTGCTGCCATCATCTTTCAGCTTGGTTTTCTCTAGGAATGCGTTGAAGTTCATGTTGACATTAGCGTTGGCCATTGATCTACAAGACATATTTGCAAAGGTTTTAGACTAAGTTCATGATAATAAAGTTCTAATCAAATTATGAACTCCCACTTAGATTAGACATCCCTTTAGTCATCTAAGTGTTACATGATCCGAGTCGACTAGTCCGTGTCCGATCATCACGTGAGACGGACTAGTCATCGTCGGTGAACATTTTCATGTTGATCGTATCTTCCATACGACTCGTGTTCGACCTTTCGGTCTCCGTGTTCCGAGGCCATGTCTGCACATGCTAGGCTCGTCAAGTTAACCCTAAGTGTTTTCGCTGTGTAAAACTGTCTTACACCCGTTGTATGTGAACGTAAGAATCCATCACACCCGATCATCACGTGGTGCTTAGAAACGACGAACTGTAGCAACGGTGCACAGTTAGGGGAGAACACTTCTTGAAATTTTATAAGGGATCATCTTATTTACTACCGTCGTCCTAAGTAAACAAGATGCATAATACATAATAAACATCACATGCAATTATATAGTTGTGACATGATATGGCCAATATCATATAGCTCCATTGATCTTCATCTTCGGGGCTCCATGATCATCTTGTCACCGGCTTGACACCATGATCTCCATCATCATGATCTCCATCATCGTGTCTTCATGAAGTTGTCACGCCAACGACTACTTCTACTTCTATGACTAACGTTTAGCAATAAAGTAAAGTAGTTTACATGGCGTTATTCAATGACACGCAGGTCATACAAAAAAATAATGACAACTCCTATGGCTCCTGCCGGTTGTCATACTCATCGACATGCAAGTCGTGAATCCTATTACAAAGAACATGATCTCATACATCACAATTCATCATTCATCACAACTTCTGGCCATATCACATCACACGATCAATCGCTGCAAAAACAAGTTAGACGTCCTCTAATTGTTGTTGCATCTTTTACGTGGCTGCAATTGGGTTCTAGCAAGAACGTTTTCTTACCTACGAATCACCACAACGTGATTTTGTCAACTTCTATTTACCCTTCATAAGGGCCCTGTTCATCGATTCCGCTCCAACTAAGGTGGGAGAGACAGACACCCGCCAGCCACCTTATGCAACTTGTGCATGTCAGTCGGTGGAACCGGTCTCACGTAAGAGTACGTGTAAGGTTGGTCCGGGCCGCTTCATCCCACAATACCGTTGAGCAAGAAAAGACTAGTAGAGGCAAGTAAGATGACAAAATCCACGCCCACAACAAAGTTGTGTTCTACTCGTGCAAATAGAACTACGCATAGACCTAGCTCATGATGCCACTGTTGGGGAACGTTGCAGAAAAATTAAAATTTTTCCTACAGTTTCACCAAGATCCATCTATGAGTTCATCTAAGCAACGAGTCTAGGGAGAGAGTTTGCATCTACATACCACTTGTAGATCGCGTGCGGAAGCTTGCAAGGTGATGATGTAGTCGTTCTCGACGTGATCCAAATCACCGATGACCAGCGCCAAACGGACGGCACCTCCGCGTTCAACACACGTACGGAACAGCCACGTCTCCTCCTTCTTGATCCAGCAAGGAAGGCAGGAGAGGTTTGAGGGAGATGGCACCAGCAGCAGCACGACGGCGTGGTGTTGATGGAGCTGCAGTACTCCGGCAGAGCTTCGCTAAGCACTATGGAGGTGGAGGAGGTGTTGGGGAGGGAGACGGAGGCAACCAAAGGCCAGGGCGTTCAGGTATGAAGTCCCTCCTCTCCCCCACTATATATAGGGGTGCCAAGGGGGGGTGGCCGGCCCTAGGAGATCCAATCTCCTAGGGGGTGCGGTGGCCAAGGGGGGTTTTCCCTCCCCCCAAGGCACCTAGGAGGTGCCTTACCCTCCTAGGACTCTTGCCCCCTTAAACCCTAGGCGCATGGGCCTATGTGGGGCTGGTGCCCTTGGCCCATTAGGCCAAGGCGCACCCCCCTACAGCCCATGTGGCCCCCCGGGACAGGTGGACCCACCCGGTGGACCCCCGGGACCCTTCCGGTGGTCCCGGTACAATACCGATAACCCCGAAACTTGTCCCGATGCCCGAAACAGGACTTCCCATATATAAATCTTTACCTCCGGACCATTCCGGAACTCCTCGTGACGTCCGGGATCTCATCCGGGACTCCGAACAACATTCGGGTTACTGCATATACATATCCCTATAACCCTAGCGTAACTGAACCTTAAGTGTGTAGACCCTACGGGTTCGGGAGACATGCAGACATGACCGAGACTCTCTCAGTCAATAACCATCAGCGGGATCTGGATACCCATGATGGCTCCCACATGCTCCTCGATGTTGTCATCGGATGAACCACTATGTCGAGGATTCGATCAAACCCTGTATGCAATTCCCTTTGTCAATCGGTACGTTACTTGCCCGAGACTCGATCGTCGGTATCCCAATACCTTGTTCAGTCTCGTTACCGGCAAGTCACTTTACTCGTACCGTAATGCATGATCCCGTGTCCAACACCTTGGTCACATTGAGCTCAATATGATGATGCATTACCGAGTGGGCCCAGAGATACCTCTCCGTCATACGGAGTGACAAATCCCAGTCTCGATCCGTGTCAACCCAACAGCTACTTTCGGAGATACCTGTAATGCACCTTTATAGTCACCCAGTTACGTTGTGACGTTTGGTACACCCAAGGCACTCTTACGGTATCCGGGAGTTACACGATCTCATGGTCGAAGGAAGAGATACTTGACACTTGCAAAGCTCTAGCAAAACGAACTACACGATCTTTTATGCTATGCTTAGGATTGGGTCTTGTCCATCACATCATTCTCCTAATGATGTGATCCCGTTATCAACGACATCCAATGTCCATAGTCAGGAAACCATGACTATCTGTTGATCACAACGAGCTGGTCAACTAGAGGCTTACCAGGGACATTGTGTGGTCTAAGTATTCACAAGTGTATTACGATTTCCGGATAATACAGTTATAGCATGAATAAAAGACAATTATCATGAACAATGAAATATAATAATACTTTTATTATTTCCTCTAGGGCATATTTCCAACACTAATATCCACACTTGGTTATGCTCGAAGTTGTTGAGTTCTTCATGCATTGCATTTAGCCAATCCGGGTCCTTGAGCGCCTCATAGACCTTTTGGGGTTCGACACAAGAAACAAACGCGTGATGTTCACAATAGTTTGCTAATTGTCTACGAGTGCTTACCCCCTTTCTTAGGCTTCCAACAACATTCTCCTTGAGATGGCCTTTGGTAGTGAGCTTGGAAGCAATCTTCACGGCACGACGCTCCAATTCCTCCTCGGATGTGAATAGAGGAGGGATAACTTGTTCATCTTGAGCTTGTTCTTGATCTTGAGCTTGCCCTTGATATTGAAATTGCTCAAAGAGTCGAACTTTACCTTGGGCATCATTTGGTGGTTCGCCACCATCTTGAGGTTGATCTTGCCCTTGACCTTGTTCACGAGGTTGAGGACCTTCACTTTGTTCTTCGGAAGCGTGTGGGTCTTGGGTTGGTGATGGCTCCACTTGAGTGGAGCATTGTCCTTCTCCGTCGGCCATAAGGGGTTCCTCAATGGGTAGGATATGACCAACACCCGTTCTTCTTATGGCTTGGGGAGGAATTTCATCACCTACATCACAAGTACCACTTTGCTCCACTTGGGAGTCGTTATTCTCGTCAAACTCCATGTTACACTTCTCCTCAATGAGTCCGGTGGACTTGTTGAGGACACGGTAAGCATGAGAGTTTGTAGCATAACCAACAAATATGCCCTCATAAGCTCTAGCCTTAAATTTAGACAAACGAACACCTTTCTTGAGAATGAAGCACTTACACCCGAACACCCGGAAGTACTTGAGGTTGGGCTTGTTACCGGTAAGTATTTCATAGGGAGTCTTGTTCAAGCCTTTGCGGAGGTAGAGCCGATTGGATGCATGACAAGCTGTGTTGATGGCTTCGGCCCAAAAGTTGTAAGGAGACTTGAACTTCCCCATCATGGTCCTTGCCGCATCCATCAACGTCCGGTTCTTCCTCTCTGCTACACCATTTTGTTGAGGGGTGTAAGGTGCAGCATACTGATGCTTGATCCCCTCATCACTGAGAAACTCATCCAAGGTGTAGTTCTTGAACTCGGTGTCGTTGTCACTCCTTATTATCAAGATCTTTGCATCATGTTGTCGTTGAGCTTCATTTGCATAGTCGATGACGGTTTGTTGTGTCTCGCTCTTCCTCTTGAAGAAATATACCCAAGTATATCTTGAATAGTCATCCACGATCACCAAGCAATACTTTCTACCCCCAAGACTATCAAAGGATGGAGGCCCAAAGAGATCCATGTGAAGGAGATCCAAGGGTCTCTTCGAGTAGATGATAGTTGTGGGAGGGTGAGCCGTCTCATGAAGCTTTCCCTCGATACAAGCACTGCAAGCACGATCTTTGGCAAAACTAACATTTGTTAGTCATCGGACATGGTCCCCCTTGAGAAGACTTTGCAAAGATCTCATATTGACGTGGGCTAGTCGGCGATGCCAAAGCCATCCCACATCAACGTTAGCCATTAGGCATGTCGCGATCTTAGTGAGTCGCTCCAAAAAGTTAATCACATAAAGACCGTTCTCGACATGCCCAACAAAGGCTACTTTAAGAGTCTTGCTCCACAATAGGGCCACGGTATCAATATCAAATAAAGTAGCAAAGCCCATGAGTGCAAGTTGACGAACAGAAAGAAGATTGTAAGCAAGGGACTCAACGAGCATGACTTTCTCGATCGTGAGATCATGAGAAATGACAACCTTGCCAAGCCCCAATACCTTAGAGGACGAGGCATCACCCCACTCGACGTTGGTGGGGATAGATGGAGTCCTTTGCACATCCACCACCAAGTCCTTGCTTCCGGTCATATGATTTGTGGCTCCACTATCGAGCAACCATGATCCTCCACCGGAAGCAAACACCTACACGAGATCAATGCTTGGTTTTAGGTACCCATTGAGTAATGGGTCCTTTGATGTTAGTAACATGGGTCTTGGGAACCCAAATATACCACTCAATGTACTCATAAGGAGAACCAACAAATTTAGCATAAACATGCCCATTAGTAGCACGGCATAACACATAAGAAGGGTTAAAGTCGCTGGCTTTGTTGGAAGGGGTGGCATTGCCCTTTTGACTTCACCATCCTTCACATTGTTCTTCTTTTCCTTAGGAGCACCCTCTCCCTCCTTCACAAATGTTTGCTTGAGAGGGGGAGGTCGTTTGGTCTTGCCGTTCTTCTTCTTGTTCTTGGACTTGGGTGCGAATCCAACTCCCTCCTTGGCCACAACTTCCTTTTGATTGCTCAGAAGGTCATTGAGTTTTTTCTCACCTTGAATGCATGTCACAAGGCCTTTCTTCAGTTGCTCTTTTAACTTGGCATTTTCCTCCACAATATGCACATGCTCACAACACGGGTTAGTAGCATTTGCGTTATCAATTAAGACCATATGAGGAAAGGTGGCTTTCTCCTTGGTTAGCTTCACTTGGAGTTGATCATGAGACTCCTTGAGGCTAGCATGAGCACCCTTCAAGGCCTTGTGAGCCTTGTCAAGTAAATCAAACTCCTCATTAAGTCTACCAAGGTCAACCCCAGGTTTAGCCTTCTCGGAATTTAGCACACGAGAGACAACAAGAGCATGATCAAGATCTTTCTTTAATTTAGCATGGTCATCATTGTGTGACTCCTCAAGAGCCAAACGATGCCCACGCTCTTCCTCAAGAGCATTAGAGAGATCCGATATCTCATCGGCATAGTCACGACTAGGACCTTCCATCTTAGAGATGGTTTCTTCATGAGCCTCGATCATGTCATTGGCTTCACCAAGTTGTTCCAAGAGAGCAACGAAGTGCTTCTTGGATTTGCCCTTGAGTTTACTCATAAAAGACTCAAATTCATTTATTTCTTCATTAGACCCCTCATTTTAATCAATGCAATCTGTCAAGGAGGGATTAGTAATTATGGTGGTTTTGATGTTGGGGGTTACCTTGTTCGTGGTTTTAGCCATGAGGCACTTGGCGGTGATGTTCTCGTTGGGTGAATCGAAGAGAGACACATGGGGGTTGTGGCAATGGCAACAGAGGCCATGGCCATTGATTCACCATCCTCATCATCATCATCATCCTCATGGTATTCTTCTTGAACCACCAACCCTCGAGTAGGAGTCTTTTTGGTGAAGTTGTTCTTGTTGAGGAAGGACTTGGCTTTGTCTTTTCGGATGAGCTTGCCACCATTGTCTTCCCGCTTCTCGTACAGACAATCCACAACAAAGTGGCTCACATTGCCACAATTGTAACAAGTTCTCACTCGTTGCTTGCCCTTGAAGCCACTTGAGTTGTTCTTGTTGAAGTTGGGTCTTGTGTTATTCTTGCTCCAAAATTGCCTTGAAGCAAGAGCCATGTGCTCATGATAATCATATTTTGTATCTTCGGGATTTCCCTCCTCATCTTCCTCTTCTTCCTCTTCTTCCACAATAACCTTGGCCTTCAAGGCAAGGTTGGGCTTCTTTGTTCTTTGAGAATGCAACACCGCATTGTCGGCGGTCTTGTCCAAGATGTTCATTGCCACGAACTCATCCAACACTTCACTTGAGGTCATGGAGTGGAAGTCCGGTCTTTGACGGATGACGGAGGACATGGCCTTGTTGTAGGGCATCATGGCTTTGAGGAACTTGTGCTTGATCCAAATGTCATCCGTGTCCTTTCTCCCATGATCTTGGAGTGAGACCGCGAGTTTGGTTACTCTACTCTACGTAAGAGCTCACGAGGTTCTTCATCTTCTTTCATTCCAAACTCATTGGCTTCATCTTGCATCACTTCATAGTTGGAGCGTTGAATTCTTGCGCTTCCCCGATAGAGAGACACAACACAATGACATGCATCTTTGGCCATGGAGTAGGGTCGAAGATGAGGGAGATCTTCGGGGAGAATTGCATCTTGGATGATGAAGAGTGCATTGTCATTGAATTGATTATCCACGGCTTCTCTAGTGGTGAAGTTGCTGCGGTCATGTGGATAGAAACCTTCTTCAATGATTCTCCAAAGATTAGTATTCACATTATTTAAATGACGCTTGAAGAGATACACCCAAGAATCAAAGTCCTCATTTTTCACAATCTTAGGAGGAGGGCCGGCATGATTTAAATGAGTAGAGGGAATCAGTCCTCCATAAGTTGAAGTTCCACATGGGCAAACATGCCGGTGCCATTTCTACCACTAGTAGAAGGACCCTTTTCACTATTAGCTTCCCCCTTGTCGGAGTTAGCATCCTTCACCTTGTTAGTGGGATCACCCACTTTCATCGGTGAGGTAGATAGTTTAAGTCCTTCTAAGAATTTATTAAACATGCTTTCAACCTCGGTCGTCATGGAGGTTTTCAATGTGTCCAAAGCCACATTGAATTCCTCACGAGAGACCGCGGCTCCCCCATCGGTCGTAGACGAGCCCGGATTCACACCGGAGTGCTCCTCTGCACTGTCTACGGTGTCAACCATACTCTTCGGACGACAAAGTCCTTAATAAAGAGACGAGGCTCTGATACCAATTGAAAGGATCGATATAGTTGACTAGAGGGGGGGGTGAATAGGCAACTAACAATTTTTAGCTTTTCTTTACCACTTTCAACTTTGCATCAAAGCAGGTTGTCTAGAAATGCAACTAGGTGAGCAACCTATATGATGCAATAACAACAAGCACACAAGCAAGCAAGAGATGCAACACAAAGTAAGCTTGCACAAGTAAAGGTGAGAGATAACCAAAAGGGTAACCGATCTAAAAATCTTATCAAGCGTCTTGATCTATCTCAATAGATCTTGATGCTCAATATGTAAGTAGCTTTACTGAGGTCTTTCTTTGAAAAACTCCTTTCAAGCACTCCTTTATGCTTTCCAGAAAATTCTACATCATTTACGATCAACAATATGTCATTCGCATATACTTATCAGAAAGGCTGTAGTGCTCCCACTCACTTTCTTGTAAATACAGGCATTTCCAAAAGTCTGTATTAAACCATATGCTTATCAATTCATCAAAGCGTATATTCCAACTCCGAGATGCTTGCACCAGTCCATTGATGGATCGTTGGAGCTTGCACGTTTTGTTAGCACCTTTAGGATTGACAAAACCTTATGGTTGTATCAAATACAACACTTCTTTAAGAAATATCCATTTAAGGAATGCAGTTTTGACATCCATTTGCCAGATTTCATAAAATGTGGCAATTGCTAACATGATTCAGACATACTTAAGCATTGTTACGAGTGAGAAAATCTCATTGTATTCAACACTTTGAACTTGTCGAAAACCTTTCACAAAAAGTCAAGATTTGTAGATAGTAACACTACTATCAGTGTCTGTCTTCCTCTTGAAGATCCATTTATTTAACTTGGCTTGCTGATCATCGAGCAAGTCAACCAAAGTCCGCACTTTGTTCTCATACATGGATCAGATTTTATGGCCTCAAGCCATTTCGCGGAATCTGGGATCATCATCGCTTCCTCATAGTTCATAGGTTCATCATGGTCTAGTAACATGACTTCCAGAATAGGAATACCGTACCACTTTGGTGCGGACCATACTCTGGAAGACCCACGAGGTTCGGTAGTAACTTGATCTGAAGTTTCATGATCATCATCATTAACTTCCTCACTAATTGGTGTAGGAATCACTGGAACTGATTTCTGTGATTGAACTACTTTCCAATAAGGGAGAAGGTACAATTACCTCATAAAGTTCTACTTTCCTCCCACTCACTTCTTTCAAGAGAAACTTCTTCTCTAGAAAGGATCCATTTTAGCAAAGAATATCTTGCCTTCGGATCTGTGATAGAAGGTGTACCCAACAGTTTCCTTTGGGTATTCTATGAAGACGCACTTCTCCGATTTGGGCTTGAGCTTATCATGTTGAAAAACTTTTTCACATAAGCATCGCAGCTCCAAACTTCAAGAAACGACAACTTTGGTTTCTTGCCAAACCATAGTTCATAAGGCGTCGTCTCAACAGATTTCGATGGTGCCCTATTTAAAGTGAATGCAGCTGTCTCTAATGCATAGCCCCAAAACAATATTGGTAAATCGGTAAGAGACATAATAGATCGCACAATATCCAATAAAGTGCGGTTACGACGTTCGGACACACCATAACGCTATAGTGTTCCAGGTGGTGTGAACTGTGAAACTAGTCCACATTGTTTTATATGAAGGCCAAACTCATAACTCAAATATTCTCCTCCACAATCAGATCGTAGAAACTTTATTTTCTTATTACGATGATTCTCCACTTCACTCTGAAATTCTTTGAACTTTTCAAATGTTTCAGACTTGTGCTTCATTAAGTAGATATACTCATATCTTCTCAAATCATCTTTGAAGGTCACAAAATAACGATACCCACCACGAGCATCAACACTTCATTGGACTGCATACATGGGTATGTATTATTTCCAACAAGTCATTAGCTCATTCCATTGTTTCGGAGAATGGAGTTTTAGTCATCTTGCCCAAAAAGGCACGGTTCACAAGCATCAAATGATTCATAATCAAGTGATTCCAAAAGTCCATCTTTATGGAGTTTCTGCATGCGCTTTACACCGATATGACCCAAACGGCAGTGCCACAAATATGTTGCACTATCATTATCAACTTTGCATCTTTTGGCATCAATATTATGAATATGTGTATCACCATGATCAAGATTCAATAAACCATCAACATTGGGTGTATGACCATAGAAGGTTTTATTCATGTAAACAGAATAACAATTTATTCTCTGTCTTAGATGAATAATCGTATTGCAATAAACATGATCTAATCATATTTATGCTCAACGCAAACATCAAATAACATTTATTTAGGTTCAACACTAATCTAAAAAATATAGGGAGTATACGATGATGATCATATCAATCTTGGAACCACTTCCAAGACACATCGTTACTTCACCCTCAACTAGTCTCTGTTTATTATGTAACTCCTGTTTCGAGTTACTAATCTTAGCAACCGAACAAGTATCAAATACTCAGGGGCTACTATAAACACTAGTAAGGTACACATCAATAACATGTATATCAAATATACCCTTGTTCACTTTGCCATCCTTCTTATCCACCAAATATTCAGGGCATTTCCGCTTCAAGTGACCATTTCCTTTACAATAGAAGCACTTAGTTTCAGGCTTTGGTCCAGCTTTGGGGTTCTTCACGTGAGTGACAACTTGCTTGCCATTCTACTTGAAGTTCCCTTTCTATCCCTTTGCCCTTTTCTTGAAACTAGTGGTCTTGTTAATCATCAACACTTGATGCTCTTTCTTGATTTCTACCTTCATCGATTTCATCATCATGAAAAGCTCGGGGATCGTTTTCGTCATCCCTTGCATACTATAGTTCATCACGAAGTTCTACTAACTTGGTGATGGTGACTAGAGAACTCTGTCAATCACTATCTTATCTGGAAGATTAACTCCCACTTGATTCAAGCGATTGTAGTACTCAGACAATCTAAGAACTTGCTCACTAGTTGAGCAATTCTCCTCCATCTTTTAGGCGAAGTATTTGTCAGAGGTCTCATACCTCTTGGCACGGGCATGAGTCTGAAATACCAATTTCATCTCACGGAACATCTCATATGTTCCATGACGTTTCAAAAACGTTTTTGTAGTCCCGGTTCTAAGCCATAAAGCATGGTGCACAAAACTATCAAGTAGTCATCATATTGAGCTAGCCAAACGTTCATAACGTCTGCATCTGCTCCTGCAATAGGTCTGTCACCTAGCGGTGCATCAAGGACATAATTCTTCTGTGCAGCAATGAGGATAAACCTCAGATCACGGACCAAGTATGCATCATTGCTACTAACATCTTTCAACATAGTTTTTCTCTAGGAACATATATAAAAACATAGGGAAGCAACAACGCGAGCTATTGATCAACAACAACATAGACATGCAAAATACTATCAGGACTAAGTTCATGATAAATTAAAGTTCAATTAATCATATTACTTTAAGAACTCCCACTTAGATAGACATCCCTCTAATCATCTAAGTGATCACGTGATTCAAATCAACTAAACCATGTCTGATCATCACGTGAGATGGAGTAGTTTTCAATGGTGAACATCACTATGTTGATCATATCTACTATATGATTCACGCTCGACCTTTCGGTCTCAGTGTTCCGAGGCCATATCTGTATATGCTAGGCTCATCAAGTTTAACCTGAGTATTCCGCGTGTGCAACTGTTTTGCACTCGTTGTATTTGAACGTAGAGCCTATTATACCCGATCATCACGTGGTGTCTCAACACGAAGAACTTTCGCAACGGTGCATACTCAGGGAGAACACTTATACCTTGAAATTTAGTGAGAGATCATCTTATAATGCTACCGTCAAACAAAGCAAAATAAGATGCATAAAGGATAAACATCACATGCAATCAATATAAGTGATATGATATGGCCATCATCATCTTGTGCTTGTGATCTTCACTCCGAAGCACCGTCATGATCACCATCGTCACCGGCGTGACACCTTGATCTTCATCATAGCATCGTTGTCGTTTCGCCACCTATTGCTTCTACGACTATCGCTACCACTTAGTGATAAAGTAAAGCAATTACAGGGCGATTGCATTGCATACAATAAAGCAACAACCATACGGAACCTGCCAGTTGTCGATAACTTAGTTACAAAACATGATCATCTTATACAATAAAATATAGCATCACGTCTTGACCATATCACATCACAACATGCCCTGCAAAAACAAGTTAGACGTCCTCTACTTTGTTGTTGCAAGTTTTACGTGGCTGCTACGGGCTGAACAAGAACCGTTCTTACCTATGCATCAAAACCGCAACAATAGTTCGTCAAGTTAGTGTTGTTTTAACCTTCTCAAGGACCGGGCGTAGCCACACTTGATTCAACTAAAGTTGGAGAAACTGACACCCGCCAGCCACCTATGTGCAAAGCACGTCGGTAGAACCAGTCTCGCGTAAGCGTACGCGTAATATCGGTCCGGGCCGCTTCATCCAACAATACCGCCGAACCAAAGTATGACATGTTGGTAAGCAGTATGACTTGTATCGCCCACAACTCACTTGTGTTCTACTCGTGCATATAACATCTACGCATAAAACAAGGCTCAGATGCCACTATTAGGAAACGTAATAATTTCAAAATTTCCTACGCACACGCAAGATTATGGTGATGCATAGCAACGAGAGGGGAGAGTGTTGTCCACGTACCCTCATAGACCCAAAGCGGAAGCGTTAGCACAACGCGGTTGATGTAGTCGTACGTCTTCACGATCCGACCGATCCAAGTACCGAACATACGGCACCTCCGAGTTCAGCACACGTTCAGCTTGATGACGTCCCTCGAACTCCGATCCAGCCGAGCTTTGAGGGAGAGTTTCATCAGCACGACAGCGTGGTGATGGTGATGATGTTGCTACCGACGCAAGGCTTCGCCTAAGCACCGCTACGATATGATCGAGGTGGAATATGGTGGAGGGGGCACCGCACACGGCTAAGAGATCAAGAGATCAGTTGTTGTGTCTATGGGGTGCCCCCCTCCTCCGTATATAGAGGGAAGAAGGGGGCCGGCCAGGAGGAGGAGGCGCACCCAAGGGGGGAGTCCTATTCCCACCGGGAGTAAGACTCCTCCTTTTCCTACTTGGAGAGGGAGAGGGAAGGAAGAGGAAGGAGGGAGGAAGGAGAGGGGGGGCCGGCCCCCTTCCCAATTCGGATTGGGCTTGGGGGGGGTGCCACCTCCCTTGCTCATTTCCCCTCCTTTCCAATAAAGCCCAATAAGGTCCATATACCTCCCGGGGGTTCCGATAACCTCTCGGTGCTCCGGTATTATCCCGCTCTCACCCGGAACCATTCCGCTGTCCAAATATAGTCGTCCAATATATCGATCTTTACATCTCGACCATTTCGAGACTCCTCGTCATGTCTGTGATCACATCCGGGACTCCGAACTACCTTAGGTACATCAAAACACATAAACTCATAATATAACCGTCATCGAACTTTAAGCGTGCGGACCCTACGAATTTGAGAACTATGTAGACATGACCGAGACACGTCTCCGGCCAATAACCAATAGCGGAACCTGGATGCTCATATTGGATACCACATATTCTACGAAGATCTTTATCGGTCAAACCGCATAACAATATACGTTGTTCCCTTTGTCATCGGTATGTTACTTGTCCGAGATTCGATCGTTGGTATCTCAATACCTAGTTCAATCTCGTTACCAGCAAGTCTCTTTACTCATTATGTAATACATCATCCCGCAACTAACTCATCAGTTACAATGCTTGCAAGGCTTATAGTGATGTGCATTACCGAGTGGGCCCAAAGATACCTCTCCGACAATCGGAGTGACCAATCCTAATCTCAAAATACGCCAACCCAACAAGTACCTTTGGAGACACCTGTAGAGCACCTTTGTAATCACCCGGTTACGTTGTGACATTTGGTAGCACACAAAGTGTCCCTCCGGTAAATGGGAGTTGCATAATCTCATAGTCATAGGAACATGTATAAGTCATGAAGAAAGCAGTAGCAACATACTAAACGATCAAGTGCTAAGCTAACGGAAATGGGTCAAGTCAATCACATCATTCTCCTAATGATGTGATCTCGTTAATCAAATGGCAACTCATGTCTATGGCTAGGAAACTTAACCATCTTTGATTCAACGAGCTAGTCAAGTAGAGGCATACTAGTGACACTTTGTTTGTCTATGTATTCACACATGTACTAAGTTTCCGATTAATACAATTCTAACATGAATAATAAACATTTATCATGAAATAAGGAAATAAATAATAACTTTATTATTGCCTCTAGGGCGTATTTCCTTCAGTGATATCCCAACATAAACATGTTCCAACATGGAGCAATTTTCAACTTCACCTGCAACTAGCAACGCTATAAGAGGGGCTGAGCAAAAGTGGTATCTTAGCCAAACAACGGTTTGCTAGTAAGGTGGGTTAGAGGCTTGACATGGCAATATGGGAGGCATGGTAAACAAGTGATAGGTAGCGCAACATAGTGATAGAACGAAGCAACTAGCAAGCAAAGATAGAACTGATATTGAGGGTAATCGTCATCTTGCCTGAGATCTCGCAAGGAAGAAGAACGAGTCCAAGAAGGAGACAAACGGACATAGTCGAACGAATCCTCACAATTGCAACATTACCGGAACTAAGAAGCAAATACCGGAAAGAAGCAAACAACCTACTAAGCAACCATCACATAAACATGGCATGATGCACAATCAAGTATGATGCATGTCCCGTTTAAACAGGCATGGCATGGCAAAGTGCACAAATAGTACTACAAGTTAAGTTTGCATATTGACGAAACACCACATTGAATTATTTAGTTTACTCTCGGTTAAGATACTGAACAATTATTAAATGTTAATTAACATGGCAAGAGGTGGAGCATAATAAAACTACCTAGCTAGGCAATTTACATGAGGCTGAAAATAACAAACAACAAATTTAACCATTTAAATATTGTTAACATGATGTGGATGACATATGCAAGTTTTATGCAATTTTTATGAAAATGTTGACATAATATAAGATATGAAGTATTTGGTCACCATGGTGGAACGAAAGGGGTGCCACGACAACGAATCCAAAAATGATGCCACGGCAACATATCGGTTCCGGTAGCTCATGGAAATACCGGTGCAAAAGGAAGTGTCACATGAACGAGTCATGCAAGGATGGTGGGGTGATCCCGGTAACCGGGTGTCCCACATATCGGTGGCATGGAAACGAGTGGCAATACGGGCGCGGTGCAAACATGAGCATCTCATACAACACAATGCATTCGGCAGTCGATTCGTCGTTATACCTTTGAAGCGTGCGTTTTCGAAGCGGTTCGAGTTCGTCGAGGGAAGTAGAGGAAGTAGACGTTCTCGGGGCGGTCGTAGAGGAAGTAGTGGTACAGGGCGGCGGTAGTGGAAGTAGTGGTTCACAACGATGGTAGTGGAAGTAGTGGTACACGTTTCGAAGAGGAACTTGACGGATTCGAATCCCTTCGGGGTTGTCATAGTACTTACGGTCTCGGTGACGGTAGTTGTTCATGTTCGGAGAGAAACTTGGCGTTTCGGTGCAATGTAAGGGTACATGTCGAGGGTCATCGTGGTACTTGGCGTTTCGTTCAGTACTCATCCGAGCCTCCGTGTGGTCTTGCCTGTGGTGTACTTGGCAAATCCAGAGGTATTGGTAGTGGTACTTGGCGAATTCCACGCTCGGTGACCGTTGGACTTGGCGTCAACAGCAACAGGGGCGCGATGCATGGACTTGGCGCGATGCAGGGAGCTGGTACCGAGAGGGACTTGCAGCGGTAGCAGCGGGAACTTGGCACGGCGGTCTCGCGCGGCATGGGGGGGCTCGAGGCGGCAGCGTCGAGGAGGAAGACCAGCGACGCAGCTGCGGGCACCGGGAGGCGGAGGAAGACTCGCGTGGTGGCGGCGCTCTGCAGCAAAAGAAGCCAAGGGAGGCGCGTCGGAGGCATCGAAGACGTCGCGGGCGAAGCCAGAATGAGGCGCGACGAGCGACGGGATGCAGGCGAGGCTTGGGGCGGAGGGAACGGGCGCGCAGGCCGATCCGTGTGGAGGCGCGCGGGATCCCGCCGGCGGCGTGTCCTTGAGACGGCGGCGCCATGGGGCTTGGTTCCCTGGGTGGCTCCAGCGACGCTAGAAGAAGGCGGCGGCGGCAGGCATCACAGGAGGTCAAGGACAGGGCACCGGCAAGGGGAGGCGCAGGGGACTTGATGCGGCGGTGGCTTGGCGCTGAGGAAGGAGGTCGCAGGCGAGGAGGAGAGCAGAGGGGCGACCGAATCGGCGAGGGCAGGCGGCCGGGCATGGGGATCGGCCGCGAGGGGATCTAGCTCCTCTCTGTGTGTGGGTGGCGGTGCGAGAGGAGGAGAGGGAGACGAGCTAGAGGAAGGGGATCGATCGGGAGAGATGAGATCGGTCGTGCTAGGGTTCAGGTTAAGAGGGGGGTGTGGCTGGGTTGGGCCTTGGGCCATTTGGGCGGAGATGGAGAAGGACAGAGGCCTGGTCCAGTTCCTTTCTTCCTTCTATTTTTCATCTATAGAAAAATAGAAAGAAATAAAAGAAAGAAGGAAAGGTTTCGGAAAGAAGTGGGCATGGGGTTAATTTTCTCAGACTCAGAAAAATGAACTTAATCCAAGAAAATAGGAGTAGGCATGGATGCAAGGTTTAGATTCAAACACATTTGAATGTAATTCAAATGGGTGAATAGGGAGTGGGGGGTTGGAAGGTCCAAAAATGCTCGGATTTTTGGTGGAGCTTGGATAAGGGACAAAAGAATTGTCGACAAAGTTTGAGATCAGGAATTGAGATAGAAATGGCATGAAATTAAATTGCATGTGGGTTGCGGTTAATTTCAAACTAATGAAATATTTTATTATAGCTCCCTAATATTGGGAGGATATGTTATAAACAGAAATCACCATTGTGAATATCCCTCGATTTAAATGGACCGAAGATCCATATGACTTTATTTAGATGAGTTTTTAAAATTAAATGACATGATGGCATGATGCAATGCAAAAGATGACATGAAGAATACAACAAAGTAAAAGAAACACACATAGGAACTCGGAATAGCTGGAAGTCTTCTGGATCGTCGGTCTCGGGGCATTACAGTATTGAGATACCGTTGATCGAATCTCGGGCAAGTAACATACCGATGACAAAGGGAACAGTGTATGTTGTTATGCGGTTTGACCGATAAAGATATTCGTAGAATATGTAGGAGCCAATATGAGCATTCAGGTTCCGCTATTGGTTATTGACCAGAAATGAGTCTCGGTCATGTCTACATAGTTCTCGAACCCATAGGGACCGCACGCTTAACGTTCTGTGACGATTTGTATTATGTGTTATGTGATTTGATGACCGAAGTTTGTTCGGAGTCCCGGATGAGATCGGAGACATGACGAGGAGTCTCGAAATGGTCGAGCCGTAAAGATTGATATATTGGAAGGCTATATTCGGACATCGGAAAAGTTCCGAGTGATTCAGGTATTTTTCGAAGTACCGGAGAATTACGGGGATTCGCTGGGAGAAGTATTGGGCCTTATTGGGCCATACGGGAAAGAGAGAGGGGATACCTAGGGCAGACCGCGTGCCCCCTATGGCCTAGTCCGAATTGGACTAGGGAAAGGGGCGCCGCCCCCTCCTTCCTTCTCTTCTCTCTCCCCCTTCCTTCTCTCCTACTCCTACTACTTGGAAAGGGGGGAAATCCTACTCCCGGTGGGAGTAGGACTCCCCAGGACGCGCCATAGTAGAGGGCCGGCCCTCCCCCTCCTCCACTCCTTTATATACGGGGGAGGGGGCACCCCATAGACACACAAGTTGATCATTGATCTTTTAGCCGTGTGCAGTGCCCCCCTCCACCATAATCCACCTCGGTCATATCGTTGCGGTGCTTAGGCAAAGTCCTGCGTCGGTAGCTTCATCAACATCGTCATCATGCCGTCATGCTGACGGAACTCTCCCTCGAAGCTCTACTGGATCGTGAGTTCGTGGGACGTCACCAAGCTGAATGTGTGCAGATCGCGGAGGTGCCGTACGTTCGGTATTAGGATCGGTCGATCGTGAAGACGTACGACTACATCAATTGCGTCGTCATAACGCTTCCGCTTACGGTCTACGAGGGTACGTGGACGACACTCTCCCCTCTCGTTGCTATGCATCACCATGATCTTGCGTGTGCGTAAGATTTTTTTTGAAATTACTATGTTCCCCAACAATTTCAAGGGGGCTAAGTATATCTAGCAGAGTTGCGATATGCATATGGACCACACTCCATATGGATATGGGCGTTCCCACGACTGTGCGCAAACACCGAGTCGTCATCCGTGGCCTCCACATGTTTTCTTATCTTTTTTGCTTGTTGTTGTTGCATAAAATTCACACACTCAATTTGAGGGACTAAAATACTATTTGAGATACCGTTGCATTGCAAAGTGGCTACATAGGGATAGAAAAGTTGATTACCGAATATTTATTTTACTAAATTGATGACTTTTTACGTTTGGGGAAAGCACTGGTTGCTCCCCACCACGATGACAGTGAATGCAAGGCACGGGGCACATGCATATGTGACGAGTCAACTCGTCGTCTAGGCACGGTTGTGTGACGGTCTGGCGACCTCGTCATCGTCCCATTCATGCCCGTCGTAGTCGCAGTGGGGACGAAATTTTTAAGGGGGGCTAGGTTCAACATGGTGTTATTAGTCTCGTTGAATGCCACCATCTTGATGTCGAATGCACACCTTCTGATGCACCGCCTCTCCACTACCAAATCTGCATGTTTCCCCTTGTAATGATACCAAGCGGGAGGTCGGGGAAAGAGGTGAAACTTCCCTCTCACGTGAGCGGCCGAGGATGGTGCACACTCCAAACCAACGCCCACAACCACCGAAGGTGGAGGCTCATGGGGCTTAATATGGAGCATCCTCCATAATGTATGGTAATTCGGGGCCATATGTTGACCCTACTATAGTATCATTTTGGCCGAAAATTGTCATTTTGTCGGTTATATGGCCATCGGTCCAATATGGCGACTCTCTTAGAGTTGCTCTAGAGATAGGAATCTTATTCTCTCATGTTCTATCTGCATATGATACAACCTTTTGTACACCAAGGATTTGCTTACCTAGACTCTTAAGATGCAAGTGCAAAGAAGGTAGCATGCAAGATTATAAAGTGCAAGCAAATAAAAGCCACATGTTGAAATTTAGTGATGCAATAAAGTAAACAAGAGCGAGTGTGAAAGTAGTGATGGTAGAGCTGAATTGTCCATAGGCCATTGACTATGATACTGTAACTGATAATCATGTTTTTACGACTTTATATGTGGAAGAGGCCTATTCTAAGTAGCTAACATGTTCTATGGTTGAAACTCTTATCAAGCATCCGCAAATACTAAGTTTTCATTAAGGTAGATCAAACTGTATCATCAAGATATATGAGTACTCATTATCCCATATGCTTTGACTCCTATACTTAGGTACGGTAATATGTCTCATGTTAGCCACCTTATGCATATTCATCTCAATATATTAATAACCTCAAGTCTGATCCAATATACACGCGCACTCATACATTAGCACAAGAGCACAACACCATATCAATCATACAATTTGGGGGAGCAGTAGATAACTACAACTAATCCACAACACCGTATCGCCCCAATACCACATGACACAAGATTACTCAGACATGACAACAACACAGCAGATAATTGGACAATAGTTCATTGTATCAAACAACACAGTCTCGTCGCCCTTTTATTACTCCTGGTATCTGTAACTCCGAAAAGTATAAACTTTTTAAGACGGTGGACAAAACTTCAGGGACAATATCATGGTTAAAGGCGCACCCTAGAAGCTCCAAACTACCCAAGTGGCTAGGCGAAACGGGCATGCCAGGGGCTGCGTGGAAGCGTATTAGCTCCTATCAGGTGGGTTTCTAGCCAATTGGGCCCTTTGGTCTATATATCACATCATATTTTTATTATATGTTTTGTCTATGAATATACTCCCTCCGTTCGAAAATACTTGTCATCAAAATGGACAAAAAGGAATGTATCTAGAACTAAAATACATCTAGATATATCCCTTTTATTCATTTTGATGACAAGTATTCCCGGACGGAGGGAGTACCATTTTTCCATGGAAGGGAAAAACACTAAAAACAACAATATGTACTTGCCACCAAATTAATAAGTTGGTCCAATAAAAAATAATATAGATGTAACATAAACATAACAAAAATTATAGATACGTTAAAGATGTATCAAACCCCACACTTCGGGATAGAAACGAGAGTGCATAGAAACGAGTTGGAAAGGGATAACCCTTAGAAGTTGGCACAATGATTGAGCAACAATTTACTCTTTGACACCATGGCAAAACCCACAACTTTTATATGGGAAAATTTTGTTTTTGCCACTCTAGATTTTACCAGTTTTCCTTATGCCACTCCAGATTTTGACATTTCATTTTTGTCATTCTTAGTTTTTGACAATTATCACAATTGCCATTCTCATGGCAAAAGCAAAATTTTCGAAGTGGCAATTGTGATAATTGTCAAAATCTACGAGTGGCAAAAATAAAATAAAATTATTTTGCTTTTGCCACAAAATGGCAATTATGATAATTGTCAAAAACTAAGAGTGGCAAAAGTGAAATGTCAAAATCTAGAGTGGCATAAGGAAAATTGGCAAAATCTGGAATGGCAAAAACAAAATTTTCCCTTTTTATATTGGTGCGAATAGTTCTTTTCTTTAAAGTGGCAAAAGGGAGAAAGAAAAAATGTATGTCAAGTGTACATGCGTGATCCGACTAATAGCGAATGAAGTTTTCATTTGCACCCAAAAACCGACTTTTCACGTGATATGTTGCCACATATTTTGATTATGAATATGAATGTACTACGAACTATATGTAACAATGGGCTGAAACAAGATGCAATGCAATGGCAAGATGAATGTGAACCTGTGTTTGTATCGTACGTGTGTTGATATGTGTTCATTTGCTGTGAACACATATTCAAAGGGCTCACGCATAGCACTACGGACGAAACTCGGTGCCCCCCGCGTCGCCCTCCCCGAGCGAGGCGACCGGGGCGGTTCCCCACTCCTCTCCCTCCCCTTGAGTCACCGCCCCCCTTCCCCCTCGCCGCTGCCGTCGGCGGGCGCGGCCGGGCGTTGCCCGAGCGACGCCCCGCAGTCCGGTGGTGGCAGACCCCCTTCTTCCCCCGTCACTGGACCCCGGGTTGGGCCAGCGGTCCTGGTGGCGGAGCCCTTCGGCCAGCGGTGTTCCGGCGCGGATCTGGACGGCGGCGATGCGAAGGTGTTGCCCCTTGGCGGCGGTGATGGCCCATGGTTGGCGGCGCCCGGCGGGCCCAGATCTAGGCCATATGGGCCCGATCTGGGGCGGGGCGGGCCTGTTGGGGGGCCGCAGTGGGTTGTTCTCCGATTGTTGTGGCGAGCTCCTCGCGACAGGGATGGCGGCTGCTGTGCCGCGTCTGCTGTAGCATGGCGGCGGAGCTTCACGGGCCCGTTCTGGGCCCGGCCGGACATTTGGTCTGGTGTGCCTCTGCTGCTATGCCCGGTCTGCTCCGCCTAAGCCGGTGGAGGTTGTTCCCTCCCTCGTGGCTATGGTGCTACCGGTCCTTGTCTACGGGTGTCTCGTTTGGATCCGACCGGCCTCGCTTCGTTGACCGTGGTGAGACGACGGCGGTGTCCTGGTGACTGTGTTGGCGCATGTTGGTGGGCGGCGGGTGTGGTGGAGCCGAAGGTTGGTCCTGGGTGGCGGGCGCGAGGGGTCGGGAGAAATCCATGTCGGGTCTTGTCGGCACCAACGCGGTGACGCCTGCGGGCGCCGCCATCCTTCTTGAAGGGCGTCGGGTGACCCTCTCCCCCTACCCTCCGTGTACCGGGAGAAATCCTAGAATTCGTCCGGGCAGCAGCGTCGTCATCATCGCATTCCTTCTTGAAGGTAGTGCTTGGTACACGGCAACTCGGTGGCTTTGGAGCATGGTGGTTATCTTCGGTGGGCGCAGCGGTCGCGGGGTGCCGTAGCTTTCGTTGATCCGGTGTTGTCGGCACTTTTTTCTCTTATTTTCTCTTGTATTTTCTTTTGGGCGTGCTTGTGCTGTTAGCCCCAGCGTTGATCGGAATGTTGTATCGGGTGATTGTTATATCAATATAGCGGGGCGAAAGCCTATTTCGAGAACACATATTTAAAAAATGTTCATCATGTATTTAAGAAATTTATTCATAGTGTATCTTTATTTTCTTCCTCACTTATTAAAAGTTATTCATATAATTTCCGTAAAAACAATTTATGCATACAACAACAGATTATATTCATGTAATAAGAAAGGTTAAAAAATTCTAGATATAAGAAAAATAATAATTTTGAAAAGAAGCAAATCATTGGATTAAAAGGTGAAAAGGATAAAATGGAAGAAAAAAAGAAGAAGGAAAATTCGAAAAAACACAATAAATGAGAAAGAATTTAAAAACCTAGCAGAAACTGGTGAAAATGATAAAAAAAAATCTGAAAAGGATACGCACACCAAACCGTGTCTGTGGCCTACTTCTTTTGAGAGAGAATGTCAGTGGCCTACTATCCATGCACGAGGCTCAGATTAGGGCGGCGCGCTGGCAGGACGTAGGGTGCACCCCCTCGTTCCCTACCATGTACTGACTCCCTATTTTTAAATTTCGTTTTTCCTCTTTTTCTTTTACGTTTTTGATTTTTTTACGTTAATTAATTTGGGATTATGAAGAGGTTCGAAAAATGAGAAGTGTGAAACAAAAGGTTCAATAAATCATTAGAAATTGGATTAAAAAATTCTTGTTATATCAAAAATATGTTCACATATTCATAAAAAGTTTACAATTTTGAAAAAGTATACACATCCAAAAAATGTTTATCCATTTGAATAAAAATAGTGAATTCAATTTTTTATAAAATTTATTAAATGTTCAACACAAATGAAATATATTCTTGAATTTCACCAAGTATTCCAAAAGTTCGAAAACCCATCATTGGTTTCAAAACAATTCGCTGATTCAAAAACATTTCATGCATTTCAAAAGAAATCATCAAACAGTAAAATATTCATGATTTTCAAGAGAGTTTGCCAAATTTCTAAAAATGTTTGCTAATTCAAAAAAGCTAAAACAATATTCACAATTTCGGAAATCCTTATGTTTTATAAAAAGTTTGTCAATTCATAAAAAATGTGACAAATTTCAAAAAATCTTCATGATTCTAAAACAATGTTCAGGAATTTACAAAAAATATTCATGATTACAAAGAGGAAACAATATAGAAATTAAATAAAGAAAAATAGAAAGGAAACAAAAAGATCAAAAACAAAGAAAATCCTGAAAACCGGTTCATGGAAGGTTCTAGGATCTTCCCAAAACCGGTGAGGAATACACCTAAAAAAGGGCGGCTACCACTGAACGAGCACGCTGGAGGGCCGCCAAATAGGAGACGCCATTTAGCCTGTGATGCGCTGCCGAATTAGCAAGCGCACGCCCTCCCCTACCGCTCGCCTTATTAGGCCGGCCCAGGAGTAGGGCGGGAGACCCGCGGTTTTTATATGTATTTTCAGCTTTTTCAGTTTTTTCTATATTTATTTTTTCTTCATTTAAATATTTCTGGAGTTTAATAAATTTCAGAATTTCAGAAAAGAGCATTCAAAAAATGTTCAAAAAACAATAAAATATTCTTGGATTAATAGAATGGTCATGATTTTGAAAAATATTTGTGTGTTGAAAAATGTTCATGAAAGAAACTTTGTGAATTCAAACGTTTTCATCAATTTCCAATTTTTTTCATATAAATAAGAAAACAACAAAGAATTAAAAATAAAGTTCATCGATTCAAAAAAGTGTTTGCTGATTTATTATTCTCATGCATTTAAAAAATCAATAAAAAACATTCATGAATGTTAGAAAATGTTCACCAATTGAAAAAAGTGTTCGCTGATTCCAAAAATAATTATTGGTTCGAAAAACGTTTGCTGATTCAAAATACTCCCTCTGTCCGGAAATACTTGTCGCATAAATGGATAAAAATGAATGTATTAAGTATTAAAATACATCTAGATACATTCATTTCAATGACAAGTATTTCTGGACAGAGGGAGTAGTATTCATCAATTCAAGAAGTGCTCACTGATTCAAAAAGAGATTCACAAGTTAAAAAAATAATATTCAATAAAAATGTTCATGATTTGGAAAAATATTGACGAATTTCAAAAATGTTGAAGGGTAAATAAAAAATGATCGCAAGTTTTGAAAATGCTCACTAATTGGAGAAAAAAAAATCAGGGTTTCAGTTCGTGATTTCAGTAAATGTTAACAGTTTTATAAGATAAATCAGGATTTCCATTTTTTCAGATTTAAAAATGGTTAATGAACTCAAAACTGGTCGTAAATTTGAAAAATATATTAGCAATAAGAAAAGGAGAAAAAAGGAAAAAGGAAAAATTAAAAAAAGGAACGTAAAAAAATAAAAAATAAAAAGTAGAATAAAATAAAAAATAAAAAGTAAATGAAAAATGAGAAATATTAAAAAGGGTAAAATCAGAAAAATGATTTGGATACAATAAAGCAAGAACAGGCCGGCCAATATTGTGGACAGGTGCGCATGCGGTATGCAAGGTTGCTAAACGGCGATGTACGAGCCGAATAAGAACGACCCAGACTTTAATTGTCGCTTCATGCCTCATATCATATGAACATAAATGGGTTGTCACTGTGAGACCCATTAGCACGTATTTTATCTGCAATTAATAAAAAATGATATATATTTAACCAATTTTGGAGATATCGTAAAATCACACACATGCGCGCGTGCACGCGCGCGCGCACACACACACACACACAGAGAGAGAGAGAGAGAGAGAGAGAGAGAGAGAGAGAGAGAGATGTACATCATATGTGGAAAATAAAGAATATGTGCTAAATATGATGTTCATATACTATGAGAATATTAATCTCATATTAAGAACAATCATTGAGCACTATAATGTAAGTTCGCGTATTTTAAAACAACTTATAGATTAATGAAGAGCTGTTCATTTATGTTAGCATATATGTTCATAATTTTTAAAATTGTTTACATCTACAAAATATTGAAATAGGAATTAGAAAAAGGGAAATTATTTTTTGTTTCTTTTTTCCTTCAATTTTCCCCACTTTCTTTCTTATTTTTTACCTTTTGTTTCTTTTTCTTTTTCCACGACCTTTTAAAACACACACACACACAGATATATATATATATATATATATATATATATATACATATATATATATATATATATACATAATATTTATGCATATTTGTTAAATACACGAGTTTATTTTGAGATTTATGAACATATTTTACCAAAATCCTAATTAATGTTAGAAAACTTGAGAACATTTTTAAAATTTCACAAATAAAAAAATATTAGTTTTGAATTGTTTAAAATGTTAAAACATTTATAATAGGAGCTCCTGACGCGCTGCCTACTGTGTGCAACCAGTGAGGTATAGGTGCTCCCTATATTGATTCAGCAATCTTTTCCGTCCCTATTCGGTTATGAACATATTTTACAAAAATCATAATTAATGTTAGAAAATTTGAGAACATTTTTAAAAGTTCACAAAGAAAAAAAATTGTTTTGAATTGTTTAAAATTTTGAACACTTTATAATAGGAGCTCCTGACGCGCTGCCTACTATGTGCAACCAGTGAGGTATAGGTGCTCCCTATATTGATTCGGCAATCTTTTCCATCCCTATTCGCTGCCTTACGTTTAGACCGAAGAGCAGAGAAATGTGAACGGACTGAAGGTAACAAATGAAGATCCCATGAGTAAAGGTCACGATATGAGACGACTCTATTGGACCAATTTGAGTTGACTAGGTAGTCCACTCATTTTACTTACTAGAGGAGTCCCCGCGTGTTGCCGCGGAACAGCCGTATATCTCTATATGTAAAATCATCGATTTCATAAACTAAAAAAACTCTATAACACTGCATGACAAATGTGGTAGCCAAACTTAAAAAACTCCCATCATCATATAGATCATCCCACGTAAGGAAAGGAGATTAGCCAACTACTATTGCATAATGGGATTATATTTTTTCTTTTTGACATGTAGATGGGACTTAAAAGCTCACTTACATGCATGCTACCGGTGCATACTTGAATGCGGACATGTTGATGGGATTTAAAACCCACTCACATGCATGCAACGGTAAGTTTCTGCATGCTTGCATGCGGCTTAGGCGGAGCCTCTCAACGTCTAGATCAGACAACTATTATGGACTGATTTAGTTTATCTAACGGCTACATTAATTTTGATGATGTGGCTCAAGGAGAGGGTTGAGAATTCCTAGTAGTGGGGTTAGCTATTTAGATATTGTAAATGTGTAAGATTTTCGTAAAAAGAAAAGTTATGTGTAAGATGACACATCCATCGGAACCCTAGCTGCCACTATTGGAGGAATTTTCGGTCCCGTCGTCTTCGGCCACCATCTTGGCGTAGAGAGGTAAGGGGACCTCCGATCTCAAAGAATTTACGGTCTTCTTTAGCATCTACATGATCGCTGTAGTGTTCTTTGAAGAAAAATACTTTGGTTCTTGGCAGTGCCATGGATCTAGAGAGGTATATTTCCTCGCATAGCAGATTATTCAGTTCCGATGAGTTTATATAAGTGTGTCATGTTATTTTTGTCGGTTTGATCCATCGTGGAGTTGAAATCTTTTCTCGACATTATGATGAAAGGTTTTGTCGTTCGACGACCTGCAGCTCTAGGGGGTCATATCGAGCCCAATCAAGTTCATCACTCACGGATTCCTATTTTTTGGATGGATGATTCAAGGAGTTCTCAGAAACCTTTATTGGTATCAAATTTGTGTGGGCCATTGATACCACGGAGAAGATACTTTCAAGAGGTTTCCTTGTAATTCTTAATTTTTAGTTTGTAATTTCTTGAATCCTGAGTCCTCCAACTTGGTAGTATGAATAAAGTTACATTCCCTCTGCCCCTACCGTACTTCAACTTGATAGTTTCCACCGTCTTCCTGGGGTTGGACTCTGGGATTTGATGGCGGACTTGAACAACCATCTATAGACGCTTTACACCCAATCATTCCAGATAATGCTTAAAGCGTCGGACTTCTAAATTCTCATAAGGTTCTCCATGAATATATTTTTCTACAGCTTGTTGAATTATTTTAACGGATTCCTTCATTTCATCAACAATCCTTTTTTGCTAAGACCAGCATAAAATGCCGCTGATGTGTTTCTCAAAAAAGAAAGTTCTCTCAAGTTTGAAAAGAAAAAAAAACTCTCCCTCCCTCTCAATAAATAAATAAACAACGTTATGTATAACACGCTCCAACACATTTCTACTCTTCAAGTTAGGAATACCGTCAATACTTAAAGATATCTAAATGATTTAAAAAAAAACACGTGTAGGTCAAGTTGTACCGTCAGACCAATAAAATCTTTTGTTTTTTCTGTGACATGATCAAACTCAAATCCTGTAGGACTGCAATGAACGTGACATTATAATCATGTGTTTTTTCTTCTATTCCTACATCTTTACAATCATTAAACCTATTAAGCTACGCGTAAAGGGCGGCCAACCAGCTACGCTACGTGGCGCACGCTGGTTGACCATGGTGAGAAATCTTTTGGAATTTTTTTAGATGAATGTGCGGATTATTTTTTAAATGTATTGTTTTTCTTTTTAGATGGAGGTGAGGACCTCTGGTATTTTTTAATGAAGGGTTATGCAAAGTGGCACTCACTGGTAAGCTGCGGTGGTAGATTTGTTTTTACCTTTTTTTAGATGAAGGTGACGATTTTTTTTCTAAGATGTTTTCTTAGACGGAGGCGATGACTCTATCTATTTTTTAAAATAAAAATGTGCGCACAGCTTTTTCTCAAGCGGCGACACAGGAGGGCACCCTAATCACTAGTATGAATCAAAGATACCCACCATGTGGGCACTCAAGCAGTGCATTTATCTATAAAAAATGAGAGGCTAGAGCTTCTACGGACTGCAACCTCAGGCAGCAAAAAAAATATTATTTTGGCCATCCTGAAATTAACTGCAGTTTCTTAGAAGAATGGACAGAACATAGATGAAAGCTTTCAATGGCAGCTAGCTACCCGCATAGAACTCTGAACTCAGAACATATACAGCCAGGGTCTTGAAATTTGCAAATTTCTATAGGCGTGTCTGCGGGCATTGACCGGTCACTCAATTTGTATCCTTCACATCCGTACTCCTCATATCCGATATCCTATGTTCACACTATGCATGCATTGTGAATATAAATTACGTAGACCACCGCACGGACTGTGAAACGGACATAGATATGCACATTCTGATCACTAAAAGATCATCAATGGATCTCCAAAACCTACTTAAAGTTCACATGATCCACATACGACGGACATGTTCTAACTAGAGACATAAAGATTTACCACTTCCCCGCCAGGCCTTTGCCCTTCGTTTAGCGGCGCAGCTGTACGCGTCGGCGGCAGGTAGTGGTTCATCTAAGCATGGAGGTGGAGTTGTGGTTGTCGTCGTCGTTGGAGAGGACGATGCCCCCCTTCACCCGCCGGACGGTCCTGTCCTGCTACCGCTTGAGCTGGGCCACCCGAGCCGCCTCCGCCCCATCACGCTCCGACTGCTCAATGGCAAGTCGGAGTGCCTTCACGTTCTTCCGCCAGAGGTAGCGAGCGTCCGTGTCCGCGGTCCTCAGCGACCGGCGGTAGACCCAAGCAAGGAGCCTCTCATCCTCGTTGGGCTCCGCCCACAGCCTGCGGTGGCGGCTCATGAACTTCCCTTCCACGTCCCTCTACATTGTCCGCTGCCTCTCGCGGCGGGCGGTGTTGGGAATGTTGCATGGAAAACAAAAAAAATTCTATGCACACGCAAAATCTGTCCATAGAGATGCATAGCTACGAAGAGGGGGATAGCATCTACATACCCTTGTAGATCACTAAGTGGAAGCGTTTATCAGTGCAGTTAATGTAGTCATAAACCTTCACGATCCGTCCGGATCAAGTACCAAACGTACGGCACCTTCGCATTCAGCACACGTTCAGCTCGATGACGTTCTTGCCTTCTCGATCCAGCAAGAGAGGCTAAGCAGTAGATGAGTTCCGGCAGCACGACGGCGTGGTGACGGTGGTGGTGAAGAACAATCTCCGCAAGGCTTCGCCAAGCACAACAGAAACTATGACGGAGGATAAACTAGAGGGGGCGGGGTTGCCGGCACATGGCTTGGTGAATCTTGATGTGTTTTTGGGTGCTAGCCCTGCCCCTCTATTTATATGTTGAGCCCTGGGGTCGTTTCTTGGAGAAAGAGCCTCCTCAAAGTCGGTTTGGCACGCAAGGCAAGAGTCTTTCTCGGACTCCAGGACCAGACGCCAGGGTCCCTGGCGTTTGGCCCCTAGCTTCCCCAAAACATCCTTTTGCACCTTCCTTAAACCTCGTGGGCTTTACCCCTTGGTCCAAATAAAGTGTTCTCGTACCCGAACATTTCGGGAAACATCTGAAACCCCTTTCGATGAATTCCGGAACCCTTCCGGAGACCAAACACTATTATCCCATGTATCAATCTTTACCTTCGGACCATTTCGGAGCTCCTTGACATGTCCGTGATCTCATCCGGGACTTCGAACAACATTCGGTCACCAACATAGATAACTCATATAATACTATATCGTCAACGAACATTAAGCGTGCGGACCCTATGGGTTCGAGAATGATGTAGACATGACTGAGACGCTTCTCCGGTCAATAATCAATAGCAGGACCTGGATGCCCATATTGGTTCCTACATATTCCATGAAGATCTTTATCGGTCGAACCTTTATGACAACATACGTAGTTCCCTTTGTCCATCGATATGTTACTTGCCCGAGATTCGATCGTTGGTATCTTCATACCTAGTTCAATCTCGTTACCGTCAAGTCTCTTTACTCGTTTCATAATACATCATCTCGTAACTAACTCCTTAATCACTTTGCTTGCAAGCTTTTTATAATGTTGTATTACCGAGAGGGGCCAGAGATACCTCTCCATCACACGGAGTGACAAATCCCAATCTTGATCCAAGCCAACTCAACAGACACCTCTGAAGATACCAGTAGAGCATCTTTATGATCACCCAGTTACGCTGTGACGTTTGATAGCACACAAGGTATTCCTCCGGTATCCGGGAGTTGCATGATCTCATGGTCGAAAAAAATATGTATTTGACATTAAGAAAGCAGTAGTAGTAAACCGAATGATCATATGCTAACTAACGGATGGGTCTTGTCCATCACATCATTCTCTTAATGATGTGATCCCGTTATCAAGTGACAACACATGTCTATGGTTAGGAAACTTTAACCATATTTTGATCAACGAGCTAGTCTAGTATAAGCTCATTAGGGACACGATATTTGTTTATGTATCCACACATGTATTTAAGTTTCCGGTCAATACAATTATATCATGAATAATAAACATTTATCATGATTAAGGAAATACAATAATAACAACTTCATTATTACCTCTAGGGCATATTTCCATCAGGCGGCGCGCGCCTCCGATTCCGGAGTGCGTGTGTGGGCCGACAAAGCAGGAAGTAGCACCCACCACTGCTCGCGCGGAGCAGCGGCCGGCGGGGGAAGGAGGTGGAGCGGACTGCGCTAGCCTGGTGGAGCTGTGTGCGGGCTAGGAGGGGCCAGCTCCAGCGTCCGCGCTGCGCCTATGCGGAAGCGGTGATAGTGCAGATCCAGAGATGCCCCCATTGTCCACCTTGGACTGCTGTAACGCAATGCACATGGCCAACTCCTCATCGACGTCGAGGTCAGAGCTGGAGTGGTTGTAAGAGCTCGACATGTCACCGGATTGGATCGAAATAGAAGAGGGGAGAGGAGGGGATGGAGCGAGAGAGGACAGTTAGTGAGCCAGGGTTTGGAGTGGGGATGGATTGAGATTTTTTGTGGGGAAGAAGTGGGGTCAGTGGTGGGTCAGGCTAATGTGGCGGACCCGCCCCATATCTACCCTAAATTTGGGTTTTATATGAGGGTCGCCGGTCGGCCCGGTTGTTTGAGGCCGGTTTGAGAACCGGCTGCGTCGATTTCTTTTTTTGACCAGTCACACACCGATCCACCCGCCCGGGCATTTGGGATGGTTTTGAGGTGCCTAGTAGATACTCTGACATGCTTCTTCTCTAGAGGTATTTGACTTCCACCATAGATGCCATGGAAAAACATGCACGCAAATGTGTGATCTGTATACACAAAAAAACCTAAGATACTCGTTGAGGGAGTCCCAGATTAGGGGGTGTCCGGATGTCCGGACTATGACCTTTGGCCGGACTCCTGGACTATGAAGATACAAGATTGAAGACTTCGTCCCGTGTCTGGATGGGACTTTCCTTGGCGTGGAAGGCAAGCTTGGCGATACGGATATGTAGATCTCCTCCCATTGTAACCGACTCTGTGTAACCCTAGCCCTCTCTGGTGTCTATATAAACCGGAGGGTTTTAGTCCGTAGGACGAACAACAATCATACCATAGGCTAGCTTCTAGGGTTTAGCCTTTCTGATCTCGTGGTAGATCTACTCTTGTACTACCCATATCATCAATATTAATCAAGCAGGAGTAGGGTTTTACCTCCATCGAGAGGGCCCGAACCTGGGTAAAAACATTGTGTCCCTTGTCTCCTGTTACCATCCGCCTAGACGCACAGTTCGGGACCCCCTCCCCGAGATCCGCCGGTTTTGACACTGATATTGGTGCTTTCATTGAGAGTTCCTCTGTGTCGTCATCCTTAGGCCCGATGGCTCCTCCGATCATCAACAACGATGTGGTCCAGGGTAAGACTTTCGCCCCCGGACAGATCTTCGTATTCAGCGGCTTTGCACTGCGGGCCAATTCGCTTGGCCATCTGGAGCAGATCGAAAGCTACGCCCCTGGCCATCAGGTCAGGTTTGGAAGTTTGAACTACACGGCTGACATCCACGGAAACTTGATCTTCGACGGGTTCGAGCCACAGCCGAGCGTGCCGCACTGTCACGATGGGCACGATTTAGCTCTGCCGCCGGACAGTGCCCAGGAGGCCGCCCTAGTGTCCGCTTCGACCCTTAGCTCGGAGCCGACTGCGCCAATCAAGGACGGATGGCTGGACGCCGCCTCGGAGGCTGCAATTTCTATGACGATCGAGCCGAACACCAGTCTTGTCCTTTGCGAAGCTCGTGACTCCAAGGTGCCGGACTCCTTTCCGGACTCCGAACCTTCCGCACCCCTGCCGATCAAACCCGATTGGGCACCGATCATGGAGTTCACCGCCGCGGACATCTTTCAGCACTCGCCCTTCGGCGACATTCTGAATTCACTAAAGTCTCTCTCTCTATCGGGAGAGCCCTGGCCGGACTATGGTCAACAAGGTTGGGATGCGGACGACGAAGAAATTCAAAGCCCACCCACCACCCACTTCGTAGCCACTGTCGATGATTTAACCGACATGCTTGACTTCGACTCCGAAGACATCGACGGTATGGACGCCGATGAAGGAGATGACCAAGAACCAGCGCCTATAGGGCACTGGAAAGCCACCTCGTCATATGACATATACATGGTGGACACCCCAAAAGAAGGGAATGGCGATGGAACAACGGAGGATGACCCCTCCAAGAAGCAGCCTAAGCACCGACGTCAGCGGCGCCGCTCTAAATCCCGCCAAAGCAAAAACGGCGATTCCGGCACGGGAGATAATAACACCCCGGACAGTGCCGAAGACAACCCCCTCCTGCAGGATTCAGCACAGAAGGATGGAGAAGCCAACCCTCATGAGAGAGCGGCATACAGGAAGATCGAGGACGATAATTACATGCCTCCCTCCGAAGACGAGGCAAGCCTCGACGACGATGAATTTGTCGTGCCTGAGGATCCCGTCGAACAAGAGCGTTTCAAACGCAGGCTTATGGCCACGACAAGCAGCCTCAAGAAAAAACAGCAGCAGCTTAGAGCTGACCAAGACTTTCTAGCCAACCGATAGACTGAAGTCCTTGCGGCCGAAGAGTATGAACTCGAACGCCCCTCCAAGAGCTACCCAAAGCGCAGGCTGCTACCCCGATTAGAGGAGGAAGCAACTAAACCTACATCACCAGCGTATGACGCGGCCGACCGGCCACCTCGTGGCCGCGACAGAGAGGCCTCTTGGCCATCAATTCAAGCTGCACCCCGGCGCCGCTCAAAAAGTACCAAGGCACGGGGAAACACGCCAGACCTGCGAGACATATTGGAGGACAAGGCAAGGCAAACAAGATCGATCTACGGATCGTGTGGGCGCCCCACGACATGTGAAGATAGCCGTCACGCCGGATATGGCAAATACGGCCAGGACGAACACATCAGACAAAGCTCATCTGGGCTACGTCGTGATATAGCCCAGTACAGAGGCGCCGCACACCCACTATGCTTCACAGATGAAGTAATGGATCATCAAATCCCCGAGGGTTTTAAACCCGTAAACATCGAATCATATGATGGCACAAACAGATCCTGCGGTATGGATCGAGGATTATCTCCTTCATATCCACATGGCCCGCGGTGATGATCTACACGCTATAAAATACCTCCCACTCAAGCTTAAAGGACCAGCTCGGCATTGGCTTAACAGCTTGCCAGCAGAGTCAATTGGTTGCTGGGAGGACCTGGAAGCCGCATTCCTTGACAATTTCCAGGGCACTTATGTGTGACCACCAGACGCCGATGACCTAAGCCACATAATTCAGCAGCCAGAGGAATCGACCAGACAATTCTCGACACGGTTCCTAACCAAGAAAAATCAAATAGTCGACTGTCCGGACGCAGAGGCCCTCGCCGCCTTCAAACATAACATCCGAGACGAATGGCTTGCCCGACACCAAGGACAGGAAAAGCCGAAATCCATGGCAGCCCTCACAACACTCATGACCCGCTTTTGCGCGGGAGAAGACAGCTGGCTAGCTCGTAGTAATAACATGACCAAGGGCCCTGGTAATTCGGATACCAAGGACAACAATGGCCGGTCGCGTCGCAACAAATACAAGCGCCGCATTAACGGCGACAACGCTGAGGATACGGCAGTTAATGCCGGATTCCGAGGCTCCAAACCCGGTCAGCGGAAAAAGCCATTCAAAAGAAGTACTCCAGGCCCGTCCAATTTGGACCGAATACTCGATCGCTTGTGCCAAATACACGGCACCCCCGAAAAACCAGCCAATCACACCAACAGGGATTGTTGGGTGTTCAAGCAGACAGGCAAGTTAAGCGCCGAAAACAGAGACAAGGGGCTGCATAGCGACACTACTAGGAAAAGGGCTATAGATAGGATTGATACTAATGGCGCACCAGCTAAGTAGTGCGCCACTACTATATACTAATGGCGCACCGGTTGGAGCTGCGCCATTAGTGTGGAAGGCACTAGTGGCGCACCAGGCACACGGTGCGCCACTAGTATTGAATTTTTTTTCCATTTTCCCATACACTCTAATGGCGCATGGTGCCAAAGTGCGCCATTACTAGTTCTACCAAGTAATGGCGCACCATGTAAGCAGTGCGCCATTAGTATATAATTTTTTTACTTTTTTGCAAAACTGCTAATGGCGCACTGTGTATATTTTCATGGACACTTTTTGATCTCGATCTCGATCCCACCCGCACCCTCCCTCGCTAGCTCCGCCGCCGCCGCCGACCCACCGTAACCCTCCCCCGCTCCACCACCGCCGACGAGCACCCCCCCGCACCCTCGCTCGCTCCACCGCCGCCAACGGGCACCCCCCGCACCCTCCCCCGCTAGCTCCACCGCCGCCGACGACCCACCGCAACCCTCCCCCGCTCCACCGCCACCGACGAGCACCCCCCCCCCCCCGCACCCTCCCCCGCTCCACCGCCGCCAACGGGCACCCCCCGCACCCTCCCCCGCTAGCTCCACCGCCGCCGACGACCCACCGCAACCCTCCCCCGCTCCACCGCCGCCGATGAGCACCCGGCCCCCCGCACCCTCCCCCGCTCCACCGCCGCCAACGGGCACCCCCCGCTAGCTCCACCGCCGCCGACGACCCACCGTAACACTCCCCCGCTCCACCGCCGCCGACGAGCACCCGGCCCCCCGCACCCTCCCCCGCTCCACCGCCGCCAACGGGCACCCCCCGCACCTTCCCCCTGCTCCAATGCCGCCGCCGATGATATTTTCAATTAACAAATTTGAACACATTTTCTAAATAATTATTGCTGTTTTTATAAAAAAATATTACTGTTATGATTTAAACAAGTTTGAACATATTTAAACACAAATAAATATCAAACAGGATTTAAAATGCATAAAAAAATATTGGGGAGCTTGGGAATCGAACCCAGGACCTCCTGGTGTGTGTGCTGCATACTGACCAGTCGGGCTAGTGGGCGGGTTCTTTTTGATCTCGATCTCGATCCCACCCGCACCCTCCCCCGCTAGCTCCACCGCCGCCGACGACCCACCGCAACCCTCCGCGCTCCACCGCCGTCGACGAGCACCCGACCCCCCGCACCCTCCCCCGCTCCACCGCCGCCAACGGGCACCCCCTGCACCTTCCCCCCGCTCCACCGCCGCCGCCGATGATATTTTCAATTAACAAATTTGAACATATTTTCTAAACAATTATTACTGTTTTTATAAAAAATATTACTGTTATGATTTAAACAAGTTTGAACATATTTAAACACAAATAAATATCAAACAGAATTTAAAATGCATAAAAAAATATTGGGGAGACTGGGAATCGAACCCAGGACCTCCTGATGTGTGTGCTGCGTACTAACCAGTCGGGCTAGTGGGCGAGTTCTGTTGTAGATAGGGTTAGGTGGTATATATGTCGGGCTAGATTAAATTACTTATGGCGCACCCTCCGGTGGTGCGCCATTGCTATGGATGTACTTATGGCGCACCCCTGGGTGGTGCGCCATTGCTAAGCCTCCCCCACACTAAAATCCCCAATCCCCAATCCACACTCTAATCCCTCCCCTGCCTCACCTGCCGTCCCCGGCCGTACGTGCACCCGACCACCCTCCGCCGCCGACCACCTCCCTCACCGTCCCCCCCCCCGCCCGCGCCCGCGCCCTCGCCGTCCCCCTACCCCCGCGGCCCCGCCTGCGCCCCTCCCTCCCGAGCACGACAGCTAGGGTTCCTAGCCGCCACCACCGCTGCCGGCCCGCCGCCGCGGGCGCGCCCAGCCGGCCGAACCCTCCGCTGCTCCGCCTCCGGTACAGGCCCCTCCAGCCCTGAAGCTGCGCCCCACCCGCCTCCTCCTCTCTTCTCCCGTGACCTCTCCCCTACCCCTCTCAATCGCCCCGTCCCCTCAGCGCCGCCTGCCGTCTCCCCGAACCCTAGCTCCGCCGACGTCGGGGACGATCACCTCGTCGGCCTCACCAGGCCGCAGGCCCTCAAGCCCCACGCCGTCCTCGGCCTCGCCCTCTCCACCGGCGGCGCCCCTTCCTCTGCCCCTGCAGCGCACCAGCAGCAGTAAACAGCCAGGTAAGATGATGATGCATTTTCATTCAGTCTTTCTATTCAGTCTTTCTATTTGTACTACTTGTTTGTTGTGAAGCTAAGATGATGATGCTATTTTCTTATATGGTGAAGATATACTCTAGTTCTCTTTGTGCTGTGTCACTCTGTTTTTCAAACGCATTTATTTGAGCCAAAGTCACTTGGAGTCAAATTAGGAAATGAATGGAAAAGTTGAAACATGTAAGACGAGTAGCATCTCAAAATTAATACATGGAAAGAAAAAAGGAACATTACTACATTTATATCCTTCTATTCTAAATGTTAACATAACTAAGCGAATATAAACTGATGTAGCAAAATATTGATATCTAGCATGCAAAGTAATTGAATGTATGGGAGCAAGATGTCACATGAAACAGCAGATAACAAAAGAGGTAAAACTGGCACCTAAGCACAAGCTCCCATTACTATAGTATGGATGTTTGAAGTACATTTCTGATAGTCAAAGCACTGTTTAACTATGTTATATAGAATATTTGACATTATCATGTAGGTTTCAACGCATGTGTCTACAGGTCAAGGATTTCCCGCAACTAAATCATAGATAATGTAATGGAGTGTTATATTGTACAATAGTTGCAAGCTTCATAAATAATTTGACAGTGGCTAAAAAAGACAGCACAAATGCTAATGTACTTCTGTTTGATATGACATTACGTTTAGCAAGCTGATCCTGACGTTTAGTTTTCTTCATATGTAGTTAAATCAAGCAATCTCGTAGTGTGCATCTCCAAGACAAATCTAAGTACAGAGAACACATGCACAATGACAAATCTAAGTACAGAGAACACATGCACAATGGCAGACCAAGTGGCACTATCAACTTGTCTTTATCTCCATTTTTCTTGAGCACACACCTATCATGTATCATGTATGTAGTAGCAACATGCTGATGGGGAGGTGTAGCAGGATCATGACAAAATGTGCTGCTATCTTATTCCAAGATGCACATTTTCTCTCAAACTGACATGTTCTTAATATGGACTCTGTTTGATGATAGAGGTGTAGCAGGATCATGACAAAATCAGCTGTTATCTTATTCCAAGATGCACATTACCTCTGAAACTGACTGAACTGTTCTTAATTTTGAAGGTAGAGGGCAAGATAATTTGTTGGTTGTTTGCTGTCATGTTGTTATTACTTCCATTAGGGCATCTGTTGGTTCATTAACCTTTCTAACATCTGCATATTTCAGGTTTCCGAGGAGGTAAAGGAAGTGAAGTTCAGATAGTGCAGCAGCAGCAACACCTTCAAGGTGAGAAATATGTTCCTATTTATCTTTTTTTTGCTCAAGTTCTTCAGTACATCATATAATATAGAGAAGTGCAGATCAAGTGGTGCAATCATATACATCTGCCACTTAAGTCATCCTTCCCTTTAAGCAGAGTGATGCCTTTCGATGTCACACAATAATGTTTGTTGCAAGAACATTCTACTCTTAGTGTTCATTTGTTTACTGCATAAAAATATATAGTTTTGCTGCTGTTATGCCTGTATTCACTGCTGCTGCTGCTGTACTTGTGATGATGTTGTAGGTACCCCGAGAGGCCCTTGAGTTTGCCGTAATGTCGATTAACTTCCGTTCTGGCAAATTCGGGTACTCCATATGTCCTATTTTCAGCAAAGGTAATGCTGAAATTTTCCGTGAATTTTAGCATTACTTTGCTAAAAATAGGACATATGGGGTACTTGCGACTAATGCCTATTATCATGCATGTTTTATGATCTGTTGTAAGGGTACTAATTGGTCTCTTCTGCTTCTTATCAGAGATGGCGGGAAGCAGCCACCGCCGATCTGCGACACCGCAGTACGAGTTGGATGCTTTCGAGTTCTTCACTATCATACTTGAGGCTTCAGTATCATCCATGACGCAGGTATATAAAACAAGAGATCTCCCCTTCACCCATCTCATTATGATATCTGTTGTTTGCTACATCACTCATTGTCCCAAACTGTAGAGGCTGCCTGACAGTTTTATGAACATGTTGATGGGTGAAGATCCGCCAAATAATGTGAAGCTGCGACAGGCCGGCAGCGGGTTTCGTAGGCAGTGGGATATGCAGTTGGTGATCAAGAAGGGCCACATGTACTTGTCTCGTGGGTGGGAGAAGTTCTACCGTGCCTACGACCTGCAGCTGGGGTACTTCCTTCTCTTCAGGTACGACGCCGCCGCCAACATGCTCATCGTGAAGGTGTTCAACAAGACTATGTGTTGCATGTGCTACGCTGCCGATGATGATGCCGGTACGTTCTGCCTCTTCTTATTCCTCTACATTTGGCTTTGTATCACATCGATTGTTAACAGTCATTGTTGCATTTTGGACAGGTAGTGGGAGCAGCAGCAGCGACACTGGCTACAGCCAAAGCAGCAACGACTATGGCTGTAGCGAAAGCAGCAGCGATTCTGGCTGTAGCGAAAGCAGCAGCGATTCTGGCAGCAGCATAGACAACAAGAAGGATGATCCGGACTGGAGTGCGGGAGAAGAGGAGCAGAGTGAGGATGAGGAGCTGCAGGATGACGATGGGCATCAGGCTGAGGATGACCTAGCGCTGGTGGTGGCTGACCAAGGGCAAGAGATGGTGGTGGCTGACCATGGGCAAGAGATGGAGGTGGCTGAGGATGACCTAGAGATGGTCTTGCCTGAAGGTGGCCTCGCGATGGTGGTGGTGCCTGACAATGACCACGCACCGGTGGTGGCGCCGGCGATCCCACAGCTGGGCGACATGACCACGCCAATTGTGGTAGAAGACTACATCCCACTGCCTCCACCGCCTCGCCACTCTAGGCGCATCAGGGAGAGGAAGGAGAAGAAGGAGAAGAACAATGCATGAGAACTGAACTTTGTCAGGTATGTTAGATCTCCTATAGGTTAGCTATCCAAAATGATATATATATATACTTAGTTACCTATGTTCTCTCTAATATGCTTAGTTTCCTATAGGTTAGCTTCATTTTTACCTAAGTTGGCTCTAATATATTAACTTAGAGCTTATATGCTTAGTTTCCTATAGGTTAGCTCCAAAATAACTTATGTTAGCACAAAATGATCAAGTTTACATAATAAGCTCATAGTCTTTTTCTTATTCTTCTTCTTTTCCAAAATGACATAGGTTAGCTTCATTTTACCTAAGTTGGCTCTAATATACTAACTAAGAGCTTATATGCTTAGTTTCCTATAGGTTAGCTCCAAAATAACTTATGTTAGCACAAAATGATCAAGTTTACATAATAAGCTTATAGTCTTTTTCTTATTCTTCTTCTTTTCCAAAATGACATAGGTTAGCTTCATTTTACCTAAGTTAGCTCTAATATACTAACTTAGAGCTTATATGCTTAGTTTCCTATAGGTTAGCTCCAAAATAACTTATGTTAGCACAAAATGATCAAGTTTACATAATAAGCTTATAGTCTTCTTCTTATTCTTCTTCTTTTCCAAAACTCTTCCTATTCTTCTTCTAGTGTTCTTCTTCTTCTAGTATTCTTCTAGTCTTCTTCTTTTTCTTCTTCTAACTTCTTGTTTATCATTTTGCAGATTTGATTTAATTGACGGAAGCTTGCGTGGATGGAGTGCTTCTTTTCCATTTGTGTTTTTATTTTGTATCAATGTGAAACTTTTGTGAATTGATGGAGAACGGTGTTGGATGAATAATGTGAAACTTTTGTAATATGTAACGATGGAACTATGTGTTGGCTATGTATGTATATATGATGGAACTTGTGTGTTGGTTATGTATGTATATATGATGGAACTTGTGTGTTGGCTATGATTGTTATATGGATGCTTGTTGTATATATATGTGTTGGATATCTCATAGGTGAAATAGTGACCTGAGATTAAGAAAAAAAATTAAAAAAATTGTTACTAATGGCGCACTATAATGTGATGCGCCATTAGTATAGAAGACACTAGTGGCGCACTATGGGCAAAACTAATGGCGCACTGCCTGGTGCGTCATTAGTAAAAAATACTAGTGGCGTGCTACTAATGGCACACTGGTAATGCGCCATTAGTAGGCAAAACCAGTGCGCCATTAGTAGGCTTTTTCCTAGTAGTGCGATGACGAGGAGGAGCCCCGGCCGCCGAACAACAGGGGACATAAAGGCTTTCCCCCACAAGTGCGGACGGTGAACATGATATACGCAACCCACATCCCCAAAAGGGAGCGGAAGCGTGCACTCAGGGACGTATACGCGTTGGAGCCAGTCACCCCAAAGTTCAACCTGTGGTCCTCCTGCCCGATCACTTTTGATCGAAGGGACCACCCCACTAGCATCCGCCATGGCGGATTCGCCGCGTTGGTTCTAGACCCAATCATTGATGGATTTCACCTCACTAGAGTCCTCATGGACGGCGGCAGTAGCCTGAACCTGCTTTATCAGGATCCAGTGCGAAAAATGGGCATAGATCCCTCAAGGATTAAACCCACAAAGACGACCTTTAAAGGCGTCATACCAGGTGTAGAGCCAACTGTACAGGCTCAGTTACACTCGAAGTGGTCTTCGGATCCCCGGATAATTTCCGAAGCGAGGAGTTAATTTTTGACATAGTCCCGTTCCGCAGTGGCTATCACGCCCTGCTCGGACGAACCACATTTGCAAAGTTCAATGCGGTGCCGCACTATGCATACCTCAAGCTCAAGATGCCGGGCCCTCGAGGAGTGATTATGGTCAACGAAAACACCGAACGCTCTCTCCGAACGGAGCAGCATACGGCGGCCCTAGCGGCGAAAGTACAAAGTAGCCTCTCAAGGCAATTCTCCAGTCCGGCAATTAAACGTCCGGACATCGTCAAGCGCGCCCGGAGTAACCTACAAAAATACCGCCAGGCATGTTCCGAGCAAGCGTAGCAGTGCGGACCCAACCCCAGCCCTCGCGAAATCGCGAAACTAGTACTACGCGTACATAATTACGCCCTGGATATACCATGGGCATAAGGGGAGGGGCATAACCACGACACGCCCAACAGGCGGCTCAACCGCACTAGGGGCTCCAAATTTTGTCATTTCTTTTTTCTTACTTTTAGGACTCCATTCTTCGGAAGGCCTGTCCGGCAGTACAATCACCGAACACGCGATGCAACAGCCAGGGAGGCAGCAAGCTACGTCGAATGTCCAGGCGGTCTCTTTAACGAGCTAAATACATGTCTTACATAAAGTACCGCAGCTTGCCCCTGGAGGGGGACATGTCAAATAATCCTATCTCTTGCTTATCGCACTATTTGTATCATTTTGCTTTCACAACAGCCTTTTAATAAACAATACATAGCTCTTGTCTATTATTGCATTCATTTTTTATGTAAATATGTTCAGTTATGACATTATGCAACCGTACACTTTGGTACGGCCAATACACCAGGGGCTTAAGTACCCCCAGTATATGGTGTGAGAAGACCGAACACTCTCACGAGTGCAGCACCCCGAACTTATAGCATTATATGCATCGGCTCCGAATCATGTCTTGGGTCAATAGTTGGGTTTGCCCGGCTCCCATGTTTTGGTACCTTACATTCCGTTATATCGGCTAAGGTAGCACTGGGAGAACTACTGCGATTGTGCCCCAGTTGAGCTGGGTTGAGCACCTCAGTAGAGAAAGCTAAAACTGACCGTCATGATAGGGCGAGAGCCGGTCGCTGTTTGAGAGGTTTTCGAGTCCCTAAAGACTTATGCCGCTTAGAGCGAGGAGCTGGCTTTGTCCGGCCTGGGCGTGGATAGCGCCCCGAACTCGGTCTTCCGAATACTAGGGGCTTCGCTGAAATTTAAAATTATAGAATTCTATGGCTAAGTGAGAGTGATAAAGCATTATAGTCCGATTGCCTTGTTCGTTGTGCTGAGCGCCTCCCTCGAAGGACCCAAGAATGGGAACAAGAGCGCTCAGGTTTATCCCGAACACCCCAGCACTCGTGGCATGGGGGTAGAAGCCGACGACTTGCATCTCTCAGATTCAATAAACGGCCGCACAGAAGGTAATATTTTAAATTCAACAAGCGTTGCTTAGCGCATATGAACAAGTTTTCAGCGCACAGGATAAACATGAGCGAGTTTACTCAAAAATTACATCCCTGGTACATTCATTCGCCACAAGGCGGGCACCCTTCAGGACGCCCTCATAATACATTTCGGGCCTGCGATGCTCCTTGCCCTCCGGTGGCCCATCTGTTACCAGCTTCTCAGCATCCAGCTTGCCCCAGTGTACTTTCGCACGGGCAAGGGCCCTACGGGCACGTTCGATGCATACGGAGCGCTTGATGACTTCAAGCCGTGGACATGCATCCACCAGCCGCCTCACTAGCCCAAAGTAGCTCTCAGGCAGGACCTCCCCAGGCCACAGCCGGCCTATAAGGCCCTTCATGGCCTGTTCGGCTACCTTATGGAGCTCGACCAGCTGCTTCAGCTGGTCGCTCAAGGGCACCGGGTGTCCGACCTCAGCATACTGGGACCAGAACACTTTCTCCGTCGAGCTCCCTTCTTCGGCTCGGTAGAATGCGGTGGCGTCTGACACACTACGGGGCAGATCTGCGAATGTTCCTGGAGAGCTCCGGACTCGGGTAAGTAACAAGTAATTCACTTTCACGTGCTTGCTTTGCATAAAGAATGCCTTACCCGCCGCTATCTTCTTCATCGCCTCAATTTCCTGGACGGCTTTTTGGGCTTCGGCCTTGGCGGATTTGGCACTCTCAAGGGCTGAGGCAAGCTCGGACTCTCGAGTCTTTGAGTCAAGCTCCAATCTCTCGTGTTTCTTCACAAGAGCATGGAGCTCTTGCCGCACCTCCTCCGCCCGCGCTTCCTGCTTTTCTCGCTCGGTGCGCTCCACGACCGCATTGTCTTCGGCCTTGGACAACACTTCCTTCAGGGTCGCCACCTTGGTTGTGGCCACTATAACATTCACGTTGGTCCTGTCACTATTTTCAACCAGGTATTTTTTATATATACTTACATAAGGTACTGCCTACCTTCTCTGTCCTCGAGCTGCTTCTTGGCAAGGCCGAGCTCGTTCTCGGACCGCTCGAGGCTCTGCTTCAATGCATCGACCTCCGCAGTCAGTGCGGCAGAGGTCAGCAGTGCAACCTGCATTCCCATATTGACATATTTATGTTAGACTCCTGCGTATATCTTTTTAGATCCTCAGTCCGGCTTTTCTTTCCGAACACCGAACTGAGCATCAGGGGCTACTGTCTATGCGGTAATATTCTGACATGTCTTAAATACATACCTCAAAGCCTATTAGAAGGCTGGCACAGGCTTCTGTCAGCCTACTCTTGGCGGACTGAACCTTCTGGATCAGCGCACTCATAATAGTGTGGTGCTCCTCGTCGATGGAGGCGCCGTTAAGCACCTCCAGCAAATTATCCGGTGCCTCCGGTTGGACGGAGGTCACCAGCGTCGTAGGCTTGCCCTTCTTACGAAGGGGCCGCCTGCCGAACTTCGGAACCACTGAAGGTTCTGGTGCGGTGTCCGGCCAAGGGACGGACTTAGAGCCCTTTGGGGTTTTATCCCCTTTGCGCCTGGAGTCCGGAAGGTCGCCTTGCGGCGCCTCCGGGGCTACCCCTCCTGGCTTGGTCCCTTGTGGGACTCCACCTCGGCATCATCCGTGGGGCGAGGGGAGGTAGCGGTCGGGAGTGAAAGACTATTCACATCCGACGAACCAGGGATCCACTCGATGAAGCGTCGAGCTGGGCCTTGGGCGGACTGCATGATTATGTTCGGCGTTAGAAGATACTGTGCAGTAAAGGAATACCATGAGTTATTCTGGTATCCGGATACTTATGATTTCGCCAGGGGCTTGGCCCTGGATGGCCACTCCTCTCCGCCGTTGTCGGTGCTGGTGGAGTAGTCCGGAAGAAGGGTCTTTCCCTTCTTGGACCCTCTGGCCTCCCCAGTTGGGGCGGCCTTCATTTTCTTTCCTCCCCCCGATGGAGGGGAGAGGCTTCTTCTTCCTCCTCGTCTTCGGGGGAGGAGTGCGCTCTGGGGTCGTCGGGCGATGAATCCGACACCACCAGGCGCCGGGAGCTCTTTCGAGTTACCGTGGCCTTCTCTTGGCCTTCTTCTCTGGCACCACGTGAGGTGCCAGGACCAGCAGCTTCGCCAAGCGAGCATCTACTGGGCCTTCGGGCAAAGGAGCCGGACAGTCGGTCTGTCCGGACGTCTTCTTCCAGTCCTGTTACAGGAGCGGGAGCTTAGATCCCGCGTAGAGTCAAACTATGAAAAACGAGTATCATGTAAAAGGTAAAACAAGCTTACCGCGCTGGCTTGGCGCTTCGCGCAGAATCCACGATCCTCGGTAATGGGAGGGTGAACCTCGGAGCCCTTGAATAGCACCTTCAAGGCGTCCTCGTGCGTTGTGTCAGAAAGCCTGGACAGAGTTTGGTGCTGGGCCGGGTCGAACTCCCACAGGTTAAAAGCCCATTGTTGACACGGGAGGATCCGGCGGAAGAGCATAACCTGGACTACGTTGACGAGTTTAACCTTCTTGTCCATCAGGTTTTGGACGCAGGTTTGGAGTCCGGTCACCTCTTCCGAATTACCCCATGACAGGCCCGTCTCTTTCCAAGAGGTGAGCCGTGTGGGAATGCCAGATCAGAATTTGGGGGTCGCTGCCCATTCAGGGTCACGCGGCTCGGTGATGTAGAACCACCCCGATTGCCACCCCTTGATGGTTTCCAGAAAGGAGCCCTCGAGCCATATGACGTTGGGCATCTTGCCCACCATGGCGCCTCCGCACTCCGCTTGCCGGCCGCCCACTACCTTCGGCTTGACATTGAAGGTCTTTAAACATAAGCCGAAGTGGGGCTTGATGCGGAGGAAGACCTCGCGCACGACGATAAACGCCGAGATGTTGAGGATGAAGTTCGGGGCCAGATCGTGGAAATCCAGGCCATAGCAAAACATGAGCCCCCGGACAAATGGGTGGAGTAGGAAGCCCAGTCCGCGGAGGAAATGGGGGAGGAACACCACCCTCTCATGGGGCCTAGGGGTGGGGATGAGCTGCCCCTCATCTGGGAGCAGGTGCGCGATGTCGTTGGACAAGTATCCGGCTTTCCTCAACTTTTTGGTGTGCCCCTCCGTGATGGAGGAGGCCATCCACCTGCCTCCCGCTCCGGACATGGTTGGAGAAGGTGTTGGAAATATGCCCTAGAGGCAATAATAAAAGTATTATTATTATATTTCCTTGTTCATGATAATTGTCTTTTATTCATGCTATAACTGTATTATCTGGAAATCGTAATACACGTGTGAATACATAGACCACAATATGTCCCTAGTGAGCCTCTAGTTGACTAGCTCGTTGTGATCAACAGATAGTCATGGTTTCCTGGCTATGGACATTGGATGTCGTTGATAACGGGATCACATCATTAGGAGAATGATGTGATGGACAAGACCCAATCCTAAGCATAGCACAAAGATCGTGTAGTTCGTTTGCTAGAGCTTTTCTAATGTCAAGTATCTTTTCCTTAGACCATGAGATTGTGCAACTCCCGGATACCGTAGGAGTGCTTTGGGTGTACCAAACGTCAGAACGTAACTGGGTGGCTATAAAGGTGCATTACAGGTATCTCTGAAAGTGTCTGTTGGGTTGGCACGAATCGAGACTGGGATTTGTCACTCCGTGTAAACGGAGAGGTATCTCTGGGCCCACTCGGTAGGACATCATCATATGCGCAATGTGACCAAGGAGTTGATCACGGGATGATGTGTTACGGAACGAGTAAAGAGACTTGCCGGTAACGAGATTGAACAAGGTATAAGGATACCGACGATCGAATCTCGGGCAAGTACAATACCGCTAGACAAAGGGAATTGTATACGGGATTGATTAAGTCCTTGACATCGTGGTTCATCCGATGAGATCATCGTGGAACATGTGGGAGCCATCATGGGTATCCAGATCCCGCTGTTGGTTATTGACCGGAGAACGTCTCGGTCATGTCTACATGTCTCCCGAACCCGTAGGGTCTACACACTTAAGGTTCGATGACGCTAGGGTTATATAGCAAGCTTGTATGTGGTTACCGAATGTTGTTCGGAGTCCCGGATGAGATCCCGGACGTCACGAGGAGTTCCGGAATGGTCCGGAGGTAAAGATTTATATATGGGAAGTCCTGTTTTGGTCACCGGAAAAGTTTCGGGTTTTATCGGTAACGTACCGGGACCACCGGGAGGGTCCCGGGGGTCCACCAAGTGGGGCCACCAACCCTGGAGGGCTGCATGGGCCATGTGTGGGAGGGAACCAGCCCCAGGTGGGCTGGTGCGCCCCCCACAAGGGGCCCAAGGCGCAGGGGAGAGTGGGAGGGGGCAAACCCTAGGGCAGATGGGCCCTAAGGCCCATGCTCCCTGCGCCTCCCTCTCCTCCCCCTCTTGGCCGCCTCCCCAATTCCCATCTAGGGCTGGCCGCACCCCTTGGGGGTGGGAAACCCTAGAAGGGGGCGCAGCCCCCTCTCCCCTATAAATAGTGAGGCCTAGGGGCTGCCCAGAGACAGACAGAATACACGTGATTCGATCTCTGCCTTTGGTTGCAGCCCTCTCCTCTCTCCCAAGTACTCCTCCTCTCCCGTGGTGCTTAGCGAAGCCCTGCTGGATTGCCACACTCATCCACCACCACCACGCCGTTGTGCTGCTGCTGGATGGAGTCTTCCTCAACCTCTCCCTCTCTCCTTGCTGGATCAAGGCGTGGGAGACGTCACCGGGCTGTACGTGTGTTGAACGCGGAGGTGCCGTGCGTTCGGCACTTGATCATCGGTGATTTGAATCACGACGAGTACGACTCCATCAACCCCGTTCACTTGAACGCTTCCGCTTAGCGATCTACAAGGGTATGTAGATGCACTCTCCTTCTACTCGTTGCTGGTCTCTCCATAGATAGATCTTGGTGACACGTAGGAAAATTTTTGAATTTCTGCTACGTTCCCCAACAGTGGCATCATGAGCTAGGTCTATTGCGTAGATTCTTTGCACGAGTAGAACACAAAGTAGTTGTGGGCGTTGATGTTGTTCAATATGCTTACCGTTACTAGTCCAATCTTGTTTCGACGGTATTGTGGGATGAAGCGGCCCGGACCGACCTTACACGTACTCTTACGTGAGACAGGTTCCACCGATTGACATGCACTTGGTGCATAAGGTGGCTAGCGGGTGCCAGTCTCTCCCACTTTAGTCGGAACGGATTCGATGAAAAGGGTCCTTATGAAGGGTAAATAGCAATTGGCATATCACGTTGTGGTTTTGCGTAGGTAAGAAACGTTCTTGCTAGAAACCCATAGCAGCCACGTAAAACATGCAACAACAATTAGAGGACGTCTAACTTGTTTTTGCAGGGTATGCTATGTGATGTGATATGGCCAACAAGAATGTGATGAATGATATGTGATGTATGAGATTGATCATGTTCTTGTAATAGGATTCACGACTTGCATGTCGATGAGTATGACAACCGGCAGGAGCCATAGGAGTTGTCTTAATTTATTGTATGACCTGCGTGTCATTGAACAACGCCATGTAATTACTTTACTTTATTGCTAACCGGTAGCCATAGTAGTAGAAGTAATAAGTTGGCGAGACGACTTCATGGAGACACGATGATGGAGATCATGGTGTCATGCCGGTGACGATGATGATCATGGAGCCCCGAAGATGGAGATCAAAAGGAGCAAAATGATATTGGCCATATCATGTCACTATTTGATTGCATGTGATGTTTATCATGTTTATGCATCTTGTTTACTTAGGACGACGGTAGTAAATAAGATGATCCCTTACAAAATTTCAAGAAGTGTTCTCCCCTAACTGTGCACCGTTGCTACAGTTCGTCGCTTCTAAGCACCACATGATGATCGGGTGTGATGGATCCTTACGTTCACATACAACGGGTGTAAGACAGATTTACACAGCGAAAACACTTAGGGTTAACTTGACGAGCCTAGCATGTACAGACATGGCCTCGGAACACGGAGACCGAAAGGTCGAGCATGAGTCGTATAGTAGATACGATCAACATAAAGATGTTCACCGACGTTGGCTAGTCCGTCTCACGTGATGATCGGACACGGCCTAGTTGACTCGGATCATGTGATCACTTAGATGACCAGAGGGATGTCTATCTGAGTGGGAGTTCATAAGATGAACTTAATTATCTTGAACATAGTCAAAAGACCTTTTGCAAATTATGTCGTAGCTCACGCTATAGCTCTACTGTTTAGATATGTTCCTAGAGAAAATATAGTTGAAAGTTGACAGTAGCGATTATGCAATCAGTAGAAAGCTTATGTCCTTAAATGCACGGCTCAGTGTGCTGAACCCCAAATGTCGTTTGTGGATGTTGTGTACATCAGACATACACGTTTTGATAACTACGTGATAGTTCAGTGAAACGGTTTAGAGTTGAGGCATCAAAGACGTTTTTCGAAATGTCGCGGAACATATGAGATGTTTCGAGGGCTGAAATTGGGATTTCAGGCTAGTGCCCACGTCAAGAGGTATGAGACCTCCGACGATTTTCTTAACCTGCAAACTAACGGAGAAAAGCTCAATTGTTGTGCTTGTGCTCAGATTGTCTGAGTGCAACAATCACTTGAATCGAGTGGGAGTTGATCTTCCAGATGAAATAGTGATGTTTCTCCGAAGTCATTATCACCAAGCTGCTAGAGCTTCGTGATGAACTATGATATATCGGGGACACATATGATGATCCTTGAGATATTCGCGATGTTTGACACCACGAAAGTAGAAATCAAGAAGGAGCATCAATTGTTGATGGTTGGTGAAACCACTAGTTTCAAGAAGGGCAAGGGCAAGAAGGGATACTTCATGAAACGGCAATTCAGCTGCTGCTCTAGTGAAGAAACCCAAGGTTGAACCCAAACCCGAGACTGAGTGCTCCTGTAATAAGCGGAACAACCACAGGAGCAGAATTACCCTAGATACTTGGTAGATGAGAAGGCTGGCAAGGTCGATAGAAGTATATTGGATATACATTATGTTAATGTGTACTTCACTAGTACTCCTAGTAGCACCAGGGTATTAGATACCGGTTCGGTTGCTAAGTGTTAGTAACTCGAAATAAAGGCTACGGAATAAACGGAGACTAGCTAAAGGTGAGCTGACGATATGTGTTGGAAGTGTTTCCAATGTTGATATGATCAAGCATCGCACGCTCCCTCTACCATCAAGATTGGTGTTTGCGTTGAGCATAGACATGATTGGATTATGTCTATCGCAATACGGTTATTCATTTAAGGAGAATAATGGTTACTCTGTTTATTTGAATAATACCTTGAATGGTCTTGCACCTAAAATGAATGGTTTATTGAATCTCGATCGTAGTGATACACATGTTCATGCCAAAATATAGTAATGATAGTACCACCTACTTGTGGCACTGACACGTAAGTCATATCGGTATAAAACGCATGAAGAAGCTCCATGTTGATGGATCTTTGGGCTCACTCGTTTTTGAAAAGTTTGAGACATGCGAACCATGTCTATTGGTGTATATGCATGAAGAAACTCCATGCAAATGGACCGTTTGAACTCACTTGATCTTGAATCACTTGAGACATGCAAATCATACCACATGGGCAAGATGACTGAAATCCTCGGTTTCAGTAAAATGGAACAAGATAGCAACTTGTTGGAAGTAACACATTTTGATGTGTGCAGTCCAATGAGTGCTGAGGCATGCAGTGAATATCGTTATGTTCTTACTTCACAGATGATTCGAGTAGATGTTGAGAATATTTACTTGATGAAACACAAGTCTGAATTATTGAATGGTTCAAGTAATTTCAGAGTGAAGTAGAAGATCATCGTGACAAGAGGATGAAATGTCTATGATATGATCATAGAGATGAGTATCTGAGTTACAAGCTTTGGCACACAATTATGACATTGTGGAAATTTTTTCACAATTAATACCGCCTGGAACACCATAGTTTGATGGTGTGTCCGAACATCATAACTGCACCCTATTGGATATGATGCATACCATGATGTCTCTTATCGAATTACCACTATCGTTCATGGGTTAGGCATTAGAGACAACCACATTCACTTTAAATAGGGCACCACGTAATTCCGATGAGATGACACCGTATGAACTATGGTTTAGAGAAACCTAAGCTGTCATTTCTTAAAGGTTTGGGGCTGCGACGCTTATGTGAAAAAGTTTCAGAATTGACAAGCTCGAACCCAAAGCGGATAAAATGCATCTTCATAGGACACCCAAAACAGTTGGGTATACCTCCTAATTCAGATCCGAAAGCAATATGGATTGTTTCTTGAATCGGGTCCTTTCTCGAGGAAAGGTTTCTCTTGAAAGAGTTGAGTGGGAGGATGGTGGAGACTTGATGAGGTTATTGAACCATCACTTCAACCAGTGTGTATCAGGGCACAGGAAGTTGTTCCTGTGGCACCTATACCAATTGAAGTGGAAGCTTATGATAGTGATCATGAAACTTCGGATCAAGTCACTACCGAACCTCGTAGGACAACAAGGACGCGTACTACTTCGGAGTGGTACGGTGATCCTGTCTTGAAAGTCATGTTGCTAGACAACAATGAACCTACGAGCTATGGAGAAGCGATGGTGGGCCCAAATTCCAATAAATGGTTAGAAGCCATGAAATCCAAGATAGGATCCATGTATCAGAACAAAGCATGGACTTTGGTGGACTTGCCCAATGATCGGCAAGCCATTAAGATAAATGGATCTTTAAGAAGAAGACGGACGTGGACGGTAATGTCACCGTCTATAAAGCTCGACTTGTGGCGAAGATTTTTTCACAAGTTCAAGGAGTTGACTACGATGAGATTTGCTCATCCGTAGCGATGCTTAAAGTCCGTCGGATTCATGTTAGCATTAGCTGCATTTATGAAATCTGGCAAATGGATGTCAAAACGAGTTTCCTTACCAGTTTTCGTAAGGAAAGGTTGTATGTGATACAATCAGAAAAGTTTTGTCGATCCTAAGGATGCTAAAAGGTATGCTGGCTCCAGCGATCCTTCCAAGGACTGGAGTAAGCATCTCGGAGTTGGAATGTATGCTTTGATGAGATGATCAAAGATTTTGGGTTTGTACAAAGTTTATGAGAAACTTGTATTTCCAAAGAAGTGAGTGGGAGCACTATAGAATTTCTGATGAGTATATGTTCTTGACATATTGTTGATCGGAAATGACGTAGAATTTCTGGAAAGCATATAGGGTTATTTGGAAAGTGTTTTTCAATGGAAAGCCTGGATTAAGCTACTTGAGCATTGAGCATCAAGATCTATAAGGATAGATCAAAACGCTTAATAGTACTTTCAAATGAGCACATGCCTTGACGTGATCTTGAAGGTGTTCAAGATGGATCAGTCAAAGAAGGAGTTCTTGCCTGAGTTGTAAGGTATGAAGTTAAGACTTAAAAGCTCGACCACGGCAGAATAGAGAGAAAGGATGAAGGTCGTCCCCTATGCTTTATCATAGGCTCTACAGTATGCTATGCCGTGTACCGCACCTGAAGTGTGCCTTGCCATGAGTCAGTCAAGGGGTACAAGAGTGATCCAAGAATGGATCACAGAACAGCGGTCAAAGTTATCCTTAGTAACTAGTGTACTAAGGAATTTTCTCGATTATGGAGGTGGTAAAAGAGTTCGTCGTAAAGGGTTACGTCGATGCAAGCTTTACACCTATCCGGATAGCTCTGAGTAGAGATACCGGATACGTATAATGGAGCAACAATTTAGAATAGCTCCAAGTAGAATAGTTATTTGGAATAGCTCCAAATAGAGCGTGGTAGCTACATCTAGGAGATGACATAGAGATTTGTAAAGCACACACGGATCTGAAAGGTTCAGACCCGTTGACTAAAACCTCTCTCACAAGCAACATGATCAAACCAAGAACTCATTGAGTCTTAATCACATGATAATGTGCACTAGTTTAATGACACTAGTAAACTCTTTGGATGTTGGTCACATGGTGATGTGACCTGTCAGTGTTAATCACATGGTGATGTGAACTAGATTATTGACTCTAGTGCAAGTGGGAGACTGTTGGAAATATGCCCTAGAGGCAATAATAAAAGTATTATTATTATATTTCCTTGTTCATGATAATTGTCTTTTATTCATGCTATAACTGTATTATCCGGAAATCGTAATACACGTGTGAATACATAGACCACAATATGTCCCTAGTGAGCCTCTAGTTGACTAGCTCGTTGTGATCAACAGATAGTCATGGTTTCCTGGCTATGGACATTGGATGTCGTTGATAACGGGATCACATCATTAGGAGAATGATGTGATGGACAAGACCCAATCCTAAGCATAGCACAAAGATCGTGTAGTTCGTTTGCTAGAGCTTTTCTAATGTCAAGTATCTTTTCCTTAGACCATGAGATTGTGCAACTCCCGGATACCGTAGGAGTGCTTTGGGTGTACCAAACGTCACAACGTAACTGGGTGGCTATAAAGGTGCATTACAGGTATCTCTGAAAGTGTCTGTTGGGTTGGCACGAATCGAGACTGGGATTTGTCACTCCGTGTAGGCGGAGAGGTATCTCTGGGCCCACTCGGTAGGACATCATCATATGCGCAATGTGACCAAGGAGTTGATCACGGGATGATGTGTTACGGAACGAGTAAAGAGACTTGCCGGTAACGAGATTGAACAAGGTATAAGGATACCGACGATCGAATCTCGGGCAAGTACAATACCGCTAGACAAAGGGAATTGTATACGGGATTGATTAAGTCCTTGACATCGTGGTTCATCCGATGAGATCATCGTGGAACATGTGGGAGCCATCATGGGTATCCAGATCCCGCTGTTGGTTATTGACCGGAGAACGTCTCGGTCATGTCTGCATGTCTCCCGAACCCGTAGGGTCTACACACTTAAGGTTCGATGACACTAGGGTTATATAGGAAGCTTGTATGTGGTTACCGAATGTTGTTCGGAGTCCCGGATGAGATCCCGGACGTCACGAGGAGTTCCGGAATGGTCCGGAGGTAAAGATTTATATATGGGAAGTCCTGTTTTGGTCACCGGAAAAGTTTCGGGTTTTATCGGTAAAGTACCGGGACCACCGGGAGGGTCCCGGGGGTCCACCAAGTGGGGCCACCAACCCCGGAGGGCTGCATGGGCCATGTGTGGGAGGGAACCAGCCCCAGGTGGGCTGGTGTGCCCCCCACAAGGGGCCCAAGGCGCAGGGGAGAGTGGGAGGGGGCAAACCCTAGGGCAGATGGGCCCTAAGGCCCATGCTCCCTGCGCCTCCCTCTCCTCCCCCTCCTGGCCGCCACCCCCAATTCCATCTAGGGCTGGCCGCACCCCTTGGGGGTGGGAAACCCTAGAAGGGGGCGCAGCCCCCTCTCCCCTATAAATAGTGAGGCCTAGGGGCTGCCCAGAGACAGACAGAATACACGTGATGCGATCTCTGCCTTTGGTTGCAGCCCTCTCCTCTCTCCCAAGTACTCCTCCTCTCCCGTGGTGCTTAGCGAAGCCCTGCTGGATTGCCACACTCATCCACCACCACCACGCCGTTGTGCTGCTGCTGGATGGAGTCTTCCTCAACCTCTCCCTCTCTCCTTGCTGGATCAAGGCGTGGGAGACGTCACCGGGCTGTACGTGTGTTGAACGCGGAGGTGCCGTGCGTTCGGCACTTGATCATCGGTGATTTGAATCACGACGAGTACGACTCCATCAACCCCGTTCACTTGAACGCTTCCGCTTAGCGATCTACAAGGGTATGTAGATGCACTCTCCTTCTACTCGTTGCTGGTCTCTCCATAGATAGATCTTGGTGACACGTAGGAAATTTTTTGAATTTCTGCTACGTTCCCCAACAGAAGGTTGAGGTGGGAAGTGCGGACTTGGGCGCTGGAGCTCGAGTGCGCGGAAATGGATAAGCAAAGGAGGAAGAAGGCGTAGATGGAAAGGGTGGATCCTTATCCCCTTATATGGGCGGACGAAACTATGTACCCCCACCAGCCTGGTAAAAATCGCTTATCTCCCAAGCGCCGTGATTAATGGAGCAGTTGGGTTACCCACGCCCGTATTGATGAGAATCCCGGAATAAGGGGACACGATCTCTGCTTTGACAAGACGTGCCAAGGAAACCGCCTCGCTAAATGCGCTGAGGTGGGACAGTAAAACGATTCGAATAAAGGCTTGGCCGTGGCATGATGACCCGCTGCGGAATACGTCACCAGATTAGATTTGTACAAATATTATTCTCTCTACGGTGGTACATGAAACTTATTTTGCAGAGCCGGACACTATCCTTGTGTTCAAACATCTTCTATGAAGTATTCGGAGGTGGAACCCGCCTTGCAATGCCGAAGACAATTTGCGTGCCGGACTAGTCGTCATTGACGCCTGATTCAGGGGCTACTGAGGGAGTCCCGGATTAGGGGGTGTCCGGATGGCCGGACTATGACCTGTGGCCGGACTCCTGGACTATGAAGATACAAGATTGAAGACTTCGTCCCGTGTCCGGATGGGACTTTCCTTGGCGTGGAAGGCAAGCTTGGCGATACGGATATGTAGACCTCCTCCCATTGTAACCGACTCTGTGTAACCCTAGCCCTCTCCGGTGTCTATAAGCCGGAGGGTTTTAGTCCGTAGGATGAACAATAATCATACCATAGGCTAGCTTCTAGGGTTTAGCCTCTCTGATCTCGTGGTAGATCTACTCTTGTACTACCCATATCATCAATATTAATCAAGCAGGAGTAGGTTTTTACCTCCATCGAGAGGGCCCGAATCTGGGTAAAAACATCGTGTCCCTTGTCTTCTGTTACCATCCGCCTAGACGCACAGTTCGGGACCCCCTACCCGAGATCCGCCGGTTTTGACACCGACACTCCTCTAAAGTACATATCTCGCGATTTTTCACTTTCTCTACGTTACAAACCGGAGTTATTGCTTTAGGTAGCTTTTAAAATCTTTATAATATATATTTTTGTGAAAAAGCATCTAAATCTATTCAAAATGTTCACCCAAAATACAAAGCACCTCAAACATAATACTTATAGCAAATCTAGATGTGCTTAGCAAAACTGTAAAAATTGTAGCAATGTCTCTGGACCTCCGAAAGACCGTATTCCGTCGATGAGTCGCTGTTGTCGCTCCCTTAACGAAGCCGGTCTGACTTTGCGATTGTGATGATAGTCAGGAAGTCTTTGTGCACATGCCCCTAAGGAGCAACACATGTAGTAGTGGTCATCCGACCCTTGAATTGATCTGAAGTGCCTGACATCACCAGATCTCGCTCTCGCACACGCCCGACGAGAAAACCTTAACTCATCACCTCAAAAAGACGGTAGGGATCTATATCGGAGCTCCGTCGATTCCATCCAGACGAACGAACTCGAGGAGAATCGAAGCCTGGAAGACCAACTCAAACAAGAAGCGCCGCCATCCTCTTAAATGTCGCCATGCAAGAACTAAAAATCCTAACCTAACTAATAGTAACAGTAATCCATCGCTAAGGGAGGGAACGCTTCCAAATTGGACCGTGGAGTAATCAACACCTGAAATCTTTATAATATTAGTAGGACATGCCATGTATATATGCGTATGTCTCCGGTTAGCAAACAAGTTCTCCATTTCTGTTAATCAGGCTGAATTTGCACTCAGCGCCCTCATTTATCAACATGCCACAAGGAAACCAGGCGATCTAAAGCAAACGCAGCAAAAACAAAAAGGTCCTTGAGGTATTTGTAGTAGCTGAACCATTTGCTAGTTGCGCGCTGGTGCAAGCTTGGCTTTGCGATATCATATACTACACCACATATCTCTGCACATGGAAATCTTCTGGTTGAACACCAACTGTACACATGAATATAGTGAAATATATGCAATTGATGATCTTCTCCTCTTTCATTAGTGCAATTTCTTAGTTCATTAGGAAAATCATACCCATGTATCGTGATATGTAGCATCGAACTGCCAATAATAAGTTTAATTCGCCAGCTTTGGTACAGAGCTATAGATCAGATTGCGGTAATTAGATAAGTACCAGCTTGGAACCTGCAATCCAGCTCATCAATCACAGCTATTTAATTGATGACCCGCGGGTGTTTTCTGCGGCAAACGTGGAAGCCACGTTCCGACGGGGAACGTTGATTATAGTGATCATACACTCTTTGTTTAAAAGATTTAACAAGCATTATGTTCTTCTCTCGGTGTTTTCCGTGTTGACTGTGATTCTATTTCAAGACATGCGGAATTCGAGCCATACGAGTGCAAAATGCCGAGCACTTTGATTATGCCGGTTACGTGGATTGTTTGGAAGCTTCAAAACACTAAAATCTTCTGCTATAAGGCATAGTCCAAACTCTAAAGTCATATGCGATGAGGCGGAATTCCTGAGATCTGATGTTCTCCTGTGGTCCAGCATATGTAAAAATGAAGCTCGCAAACGGATCTTGTTTCATCAGGTGTGATACTTTCCCATCTAAATCTAGAGATGTAACTCTAGTTTGTTTCCTTCTTCGCAATCTCATATAAATGTATAAGTGTATTTGTGGATTGCGTGGCCCTTTTCGTCAGTCCGGATTTTTGTTTGCGTTGGCTAGTGCATTAATCTGCGGGTCGGGGCGGGGCTGCCCTTGGTCCCCAGCCGCCGCTGCAGGGCCCGACTGTGGCCGCGGGTCGGGGCGGCGCTACGCACGGGCCACGGCCGCCGCAGCCTAGGCAGGTTCTGCTGCCTGCTCAGGTGCTCGTCCATCAGCCGCGGGCTGCGCCGCCGCCTCACCACGTCACGAGGCCGACGCAGAAGTAGCCTGTGCCAGTGCAGACGCAGACGCTGTCGCTTCAATCAGATGCTGGAGGGGCGGGTTTGCCTCGTGGCCCTGTCAACAGTGGTGCTAACGGACCGCCCGGGGGACAATGGGGTGACGATGGGTTCAATGCATATGGTGAAGGCCAGCACCGAGGGTCGTCGTCGACGCGTGGCGGCCGGGGTTATGCTTGGCAAAGTGATGGTACAGTTGAGAGACCTTTTTACGGCCCTCCGGATGGCTTTGTTGAGGGGGCATCGGGCCCCGAATACCGGCAGCGAGGCGGGTACCGTGGTCACCGTGGCCGTGGTGGCCGAGGTAGCAGGTACCGGCAACGTCATCCTCCTCCGCCTGTTGTCGTTCAGCAGCCGGATTACGCGGAGGCGGCCGATGTCGGTCACACGCCGGAGCTGTCCGGTCAGGCCATGGAGGTGGTCACCGCGCTGGCTACCGCTGTGACTACTGCGACATGTTCGGTTGAGGTTGCAGAGATGGCAGACACTGATAGAGCGACTAAGTGGGCACGTAAGAAGGAGAAGATGTTGTGCTATCATTATGGTGAGAAGGGTCACTTCATTGCGGAATGCGTGACTGAGCTTTGTGAGACCTGCAGTAAGCCGACACATGATACGGGGGAGTGCCCAATTTTGCGTGATCAGATGCCGACTATTACTATCTATGGTGTGTATTGTGCTGAGCTGATGTTCTTTGAGTCTCCTAGTGCGCGAGAGATCCCAGAGGAGACCCCGAGCATGACCACTAGAATTGTGAAAGTCACCAAATGTGATGTCTCTGAGACTCAGATTGTGCAAAGGCTTATGGAGTTAGTTCCAGGTGACTACCAGTGGAAGCTTGTCAGTCTTGAGGGCAACATGTATAAGGTTGACTTCCCTTAGGTTGAGGATTTGCAGCAACTTTTGAGTTTCAGGCTGTGCCGAGTGCCTGGCACAGAATGTATACTGGAGTTCCATGAGTGGAAGAAGGTTGAGCCACAGGGCAAGCCTCTTACTCGGGTGTGGTTACGTTTTTCCGGGGCTCCCTTGAAGCCGATGCAGGATGCTCGGGTTGTTGCTAGCCTGGGTATTTTGATTGGGAAAACTGAGCGAGTGGATATGGCATTCACCCTAGCTCACAGGGTGGCACGTTTGTTGGTGAGTGTTCGGGATATTGAGTTTGTGCCTGATGTGGTTTCGTGGACATATCGGGGCGAAATCTTCACACTTGAGATTGAGTTTGAGGATACCGAGCTCTTCGCTGAGGCCATCAATGGGTCTAATGCAGACATGCACAAGGGAGATGATAGTTCTGTGGCCAAGGAGGCACCTGCAGCTGATGTTGGATGTGAGTTGTCCAACGGTTCGGGGCCCGTAGCTCAGACACCCGGGGACGGGACATCACCTTCCCCTTCAGTGCCGATGAATGCGCTGAGATTTGGGTCGTTTGAGCCAGCTTTTGTTCCTCCCAGACTTTGGAGTGACCGGGTGTAGGCCGATGACGTGCTGGAGCGTACGCTCCCTCCGTTGGATTTTGATGTTGTTGAGGGTCCGGTGCTCGAGGAATCAGAGGTGATTGTCTCTCTGATGACCTCGGCCGATGGAGGGGGGAGGAGTCTGGGCAGGTGGCCCCTCTTTCTCCCACTCTGATCGTGGCCTCACCGACGACGGTGGTTGAGCCTAGGGAAGGGGGCTATGGGCAGGTGGCCGCGGCTCCTTCCTCTCCTCCGGTGGCCTTTGTGGCCGCGCAGCCCATGGCGCCCGTGACGCCTTCCAGCCGGAGGGCCGGGTCGGGCGGGGAGTATGGGCAGTCGGCTCACGTACTCCTCTCCCCCGGCATGCCTGAGCCCCACGGTGTTGGTTCGAGGCTGACGTTAGCGGGGCCTTTGAGCTCTCCTCCGCTGATCACGGCAGCTCCTGCAGACTCTTTGATGGGTGGAGCCTCGCACTGTGTTCGAGGTGAGGTTGGAGGCCTTACTTTGTGCGGACCCACTCGGGAGGAGGTGATCGCGTTATTGGAAATATGCCCTAGAGGCAATAATAAAATGGTTATTATTATATTTCTTTGTTCATGATAATTGTCTGTTGTTCATGCTATAATTGTATTATCCGAAAATCATAATACATGTGTGAATACATAGACCACAACATGTCCCTAGTGAGCCTCTAGTTGACTAGCTTGTTGATCAACAGATAGTCATGGTTTCCTGACTATGGACATTAGATGTCATTGATAACGGGATCACATCACTAGGAGAATGATGTGATGGACAAGACCCAATCCTAAGCATAGCTCAAAGATCATGTAGTTCGTTTAACTAGAGCTTTTCCAAATGTCAAGTATCATTTCCTTAGACCATGAGATTGTGCAACTCCCGGATACCGTAGGAGTGCTTTGGGTGTGCCAAACGTCACAACATAACTGGGTGACTATAAAGGTGCACTACGGGTACCTCCGAAAGTGTCTATTGGGTTGACACGAATCGAGACTGGGATTTGTCACTCCGTATGACGGAGACGTATCTCTGGGCCCACTCGGTAATGCATCATCATAATGAGCTCAATGTGACCAAGTGTCTGGTCACGGGATCATGCATTACGGTACGAGTAAAGTGACTTGCCGGTAACGAGATGAAACGAGGTATTGGGATACCGACGATCGAGTCTCGGGCAAGTAACGTATCGGTTGACAAAGGGAATTGTATACGGGATTGATTGAATCCTCGACATTGTGGTTCATCCGATGAGATCATCGAGGAGCATGTGGGAGCCAACATGGGTATCCATATCCCGCTGTTGGTTATTGACCGGAGAGGTATCTCGGTCATGTCTGCATGTCTCCCGAACCCGTAGGGTCTACACACTTAAGGTTCGGTGACGCTAGGGTTGTAGAGATATGAGTATGCAGTAAACCGAAAGTTGTTCGGAGTCCCGGATGAGATCCTGGGCGTCACGAGGAGTTCCAAAATGGTCACGAGGTAAAGAATTATATATGGGAAGTCAAGTTTCGGCCACCGGGAAAGTTTCGGGGGTCACCGGTATTGTACCGGGACCACCGAAAGGGTCCCGGGGGTGCACCGGGTGGGGCCACCTATCCCGAAGGGCCCCATGGGCTGAAGTGGGAGGGGAACCAGCCCTTGGTGGGCTGGTGCACCCCCCTTGGCCCCTCCTGCGCCTAGGGTTGGAAACCCTAGGGGTGGGGGTGCCTCCACTTGCCTTGGGGGGCAAGCCACCCCCTTGGCCGCCGCCCCCTGGGAGATTGCATCTCCTAGGGCCGGCGCCCCCCCTAGGGGCCCTATATAAAGAGGGGGCAGGAAGGGCAGCCGCACCCATGCTCTTGGCGCCTCCCTCTCCCCTTGCTACACCTCTCCCTCTCGCAGAAGCTTGGCGAAGCCCTGCCGAGATCGCTGCTGCATCCACCACCACGCCGTCGTGCTGCTGGATCTTCATCAACCTCTCCTTCCCCCTTGCTGGATCAAGAAGGAGGAGACGTCTTCCCAACTGTACGTGTGTTGAACGCGGAGGTGCCGTCCGTTCGGCGCTAGGATCTCCGGTGATTTGGATCACGACGAGTACGACTCCCTCAACCCCGTTCTCTTGAACGCTTCTGCTCATGATCTACAAGGGTATGTAGATGAACTCCTCTCTCTCGTTGCTAGATGAACTCATAGATTGATCTTGGTGAAACTGTAGGAATTTTTTTATTTTCTGCAACGTTCCCCAACACTGGCATCATGATCTAGGTCTATGCTTAGTTCTCTTTACACGAGTAGAACACAAATTTGTTGTGGGCGTAGATGTTGTCAACTTTCTTGCCACTACTAGTCTTATTTTGCTTCAGCGGTATCGTGGGATGAAGCGGCCCGGACCGATCTTACACGTACGCTTACGTGAGACAGGTTCCACCGACATGCACTAGTTGTTGGAAATATGCCCTAGAGGCAATAATAAATTGGTTATTATTATTATATTTCCTTGTTCATGATAATCATTTATTATCCATGCTATAATTGTATTGATAGGAAACTCAGATACATGTGTGGGTACATAAACAACACCATGTCCCTAGGAAGCCTCTAGTTGACTAGCTCGTTGATCAATAGATGGTTACGGTTTCCTGACCATGGACATTGGATGTCGTTGATAACGGGATCAGATCATTAGGAGAATGATGTGATGGACAAGACCCAATCCTAAGCCTAGCACAAAGATCGTGTAGTTCGTATGCTAAAGCTTTTCTAATGTCAAGTATCATTTCCTTAGACCATGAGATTGTGCAACTCCCGGATATCGTAGGAATGCTTTGGGTGTACCAAACGTCACAACGTAACTGGGTGGCTATAAAGGTGCACTATGGGTATCTCCGAAAGTGTTTGTTGGGTTGGCACGAATCGAGACTGGGATTTGTCACTCCGTGTAACGGAGAGGTATCTCTGGGCCCACTCGGTAGGACATCATCATAATGTGCACAATGTGACCAAGGGGTTGATCACGGGATGATGTGTTATGGAACGAGTAAAGAGACTTGCCGGTAATGAGATTGAACAAGGTATCGGCATACCGACGATCGAATCTCGGGCAAGTATAATACCGCTAGACAAAGGGAATTGTATACGGGATTGCTTGAATCCTTGACATCGTGGTTCATCCAATGATATCATCGTGGAACATGTGGGAGCCAACATGGGTATCCAGATCCCGCTGTTGGTTATTGGCCAGAGAGCTATCTCGGTCATGTCTGCATGATTCCCGAACCCGTAGGGTCTACACACTTAAGGTTCGGTGACGCTAGAGTTGTTATGGGAATTGGTGTGCAGTTACCGAATGTTGTTCGTAGTCCCAGATGAGATCCCGGATGTCACAAGGAGTTCCAGAATGGTCCGGAGGTAAAGATTTATATACGGGAAGTCCTATTTTGGCCACCGGAAAATGTTCGGGATATTTCGGTATTGTACCAGGAAGGTTCTAGAAGGTTCCGGAGTGGGGCCCACCAGCATGGGGGGACCCACATGAATGTGGGTAGTGGGGGAAAGGCCCCACACCCTTGCTCAAGGCGCACCAAGATCCCCCCTTAGAATGAATAAGATCATATCACGAAGGGATAAGATCAAGATCCCTAAAAAGGGGGGATAACAATCAGTGGGGAAGGAAATGATGGGATTTCTTTCCTCCCACCTTTGCCAATGCACCAATGGACTTGGAGGGCAAGAAACCAGCCTCCTCCACCCCTATATATAGTGGGGAGGCGCATGGGAGCTTCACCCTTGCCCCTGGCGCAGCCCTCTCCCTCCCCAACACCTCCTCCGTAGTAGTAGTGCTTGGCGAAGCCCTGCCGGAGAACTGCAAGCTTCACCACCATGCCGTCGTGCTGCCGGAGCTCTCCCCCAACTTCTCCCTCTGTCCTTGCTGGATCAAGGCATGGGAGACGTCACCGGGCTGTACGTGTGTTGAACGCGGAGGTGCCGTCCGTTTGGCACTAGGATCTCCGGTGATTTGGATCACGACAAGTACGACTCCTTCAACCCCGTTCTCTTGAACGCTTCCGTTTAGCGATCTAAAAGGGTATGTAGATGCACTCTCCTTCCCCTCGTTGAGAGTCTCTCCATAGATAGATCTTGGTGACTCGTAGGAAAATTTTGAATTTCTGCTACGTTGCCCAATGGTGGCATCATGAGCTAGGTCTATTGCGTAGATTCTTTGCATGAGTAGAACACAAAGTAGTTGTGGGCGTTGATTTTGTTCAATATGCTTAGAGTTACTAGTCCAATCTTGTTTCGACGGTATTGTGGGATGAAGCGGCCCAGACCGACCTTACACGTACACTTACGTGAGACAGGTTCCACCGACTGACATGCACTTGTTGCATAAGGTGGCTAGTGGGTATCAGTCTCTCCCACTTTAGTCGGATCGGATTCGATGAAAAGGGTCCTTATGAAGGGTAAATAGCAATTGACATATCACGTTGTGGTTTTTGGGTAGGTAAGAAACGTTCTTGCTAGAAACCCATAGCAGCCACGTAAAACATGCAAACAACAATTAGAGGACATCTAACTTGTTTTTGCAGGGTATGCTATGTGATGTGATATGGCCAAAAAGAATGTGATGAATGATATGTGATGTATGAGATTGATCATGCTCTTATAATAGGAATCACGACTTGCATGTCGATGAGTATGACAACCGGCAGGAGCCATAGGAGTTGTCTTAATTTATTGTATGACCTATGTGTCATTGAACAACACCATGTAATTACTTTACTTTATTGCTAACCGGTAGCCATAGTAGTAGAAGTAATAGTTGGCGAGACAACTTCATGAAGACACGATGATGGAGATCATGATGATGGAGATCATGGTGTCATGCCGGTGACGATGATGATCGTGGAGCCCCGAAGATGGAGATCAAAAGGAGCAAAATGATATTGGCCATGTCATGTCACTTTTTGATTGCATGTGATGTTTATCATGTTTATGCATCTTATTTGCTTAGAACGACGGTAGTAAATAAGATGATCCCTCATTAAAATTTCAAGAAAGTGTTCCCCCTAACTGTGCACCATTGCGAAAGTTCGTCGTTTTGAAGCACCACGTGATGATCGGGTGTGATAGATTCTAACGTTCACATACAACGGGTGTAATCCAGATTTACACACACGAAACACTTAGGTTAACTTGACGAGCCTAGCATGTACAGACATGGCCTCGGAACACAAGAGACCGAAAGGTCGAGCATGAGTCGTATAGTAGATACGATCAACATGAAGATGTTCACCGATGATGACTAGTCCGTCTCACGTGATGATCGGACACGGCCTAGTTGACTCAGATCATGTAATCACTTAGATGACTAGAGGGATGTCTATCTGAGTGGGAGTTCATAAGATGAACTTGTTTATCCTGAACATAGTCAAAAGGTTTTTGCAAATTATGTCGTAGCTCGCGCTTTAGTTCTACTGTTTTCGATATGTTCCTAGAAAAAATATAGTTGAAAGTTGACAGTAGCAATTATGCGGACAGTAGAAGGCTTATGCCCTTAATGCACCGCTCGGTGTGTTGGACCTCGAACGTGGTCTGTGGATGTTGCGAACATCTAACATACATGTTTTGATGACTGCATGATAGTTCGGTAATGTTAAATGGTTTAGAATTGAGGCACCGAAGACATTTTTGAAATGTCGCAGAACATATGAGATGTTTCGAGGGCTGAAATTGGGATTTCAGGCTCGTGCCCACGTCAAGAGGTATAAGACCTCCGACGATTTTCTTAGCCTGCATAATAAGGGAGAAAAGCTCAGTCTTGAGCTTGTGCTCAGATTGTCTGAGTACAACAATCACTTGAATCGAGTGGGAGTTGATCTTCCTGATGAGATAGTGATGTTTCTCCAAAGACATTGCCACCAAGCTACTAGAGCTTCGTGATGAACTATAACATAACAAGGATAGATATAATGATCCTTGATCTATTCGCAATGTTCGACACCGCAAATGTAGAAATCAAGAAGGAGCATCAATTGTTGATGGTTAGTGAAACCACTAGTTTTAAGAAGGGCAAGGGCAAGAAGGGTACTTCATGAAATGGCAAATCAGTTGCTGCTCCAGTGAAGAAACCCAAGGTTGAACCCAAACCCGAGACTAAGTGCTTCTGTAATAAGGGGAACAACCACTGGAGCAGAATTACCCTAGATACTTGGTAGATGAGAAGGTTGGCGAGGTCGATAGAAGTATATGGGATACACATTATGTTAATGTGTACTTTACTAGTACTCCTAGTAGCACCAGGGTATTAGATACCGGTTCGGTTGCTGAGTGTTAGTAACTCGAAATAAAAGAGCTACGGAATAAACGAAGACTAGCTAAAGGTGAGATGACGATGTGTGTTGGAAGTGTTTCCAAGGTTGATGTGATCAAGCATCGCCTGCTCCGTCTACCATCGAGATTGGTGTTAAACCTAAATAATTGTTATTTGGTGTTTGCGTTGAGCATAGACATGATTGGATTATGTCTATCGCAATACGGTTATTCATGTAAGGAGAATAATGGTTACTCTATTTATTTGAATAATACCTTCAATGGTCTTGCACCTAAAAGAATGGTTCATTGAATCTCGATCGTAGTGATACACATTTTCATGCCAAAAGATATACGATAGTAATGATAGTACCACTTACTTGTGGCACTGCCATGTAAGTCATATTGGTATAAAACACATGAAGAAGCTCCATGTTGATGGATCTTTGGACTTACTCGTTTTTGAAAAGTTTGAGACATGCGAGCCATGTCTATTGGTGTATACGCATGAAGAAACTCCATGCAGATGGATCGTTTGGACTCACTTGATTTTGAATCGCTTGAGAAATGCAAATCATACCACATGGGCAAGATGACTGAAAAGCCTCGTTTTCAGTAAAATGGAACAAGATAGAAACTTGTTGGAAGTAACACATTTTGATGTGTGCAGTCCAATGAGTGCTGAGGCATGCAGTGAATATGGTTATGTTCTTACTTCACGGATGATTTAAGTAGTACTGAGTATATTTACTTGATGAAACACAAGTCTGAATTATTGAATGGTTCAAGTAATTTCAGAGTGAAGTTGAAGATCATCGTGACAAGAGGATAAAATGTCTATGATATGATCATAGAGATGAGTATCTGAGTTACAAGCTTTGACACGCAATTAAGACATTGTGGAAATTGTTTCACAATTAATACCGCCTGGAACACCATAATGTGATGGTGTGTCCGAACATCATATTTGCACCCTATTGGATATAGTGCGTACCATGATGTATCTTATCGAATTACCACTATCGTTCATGGGTTAGGCATTAGAGACAACCACACTCACTTTAATAGGGAACCACGTAATTCCTTTGAGACGACACCGTTTGAACTATGGTTTGGAGAAACCTAAGTTGTCGTTTCTTAAAAGTTTGGGGCTGCAACGCTTATGTGAAAAAGTTTCAGGTTGATGAGCTCGAACCCAAAGCGGATAAAAAAATGCCTCTTCATAGGACACCCAAAACAGTTGGGTATACCTCCTATCTCAGATCCGTAAGCAAAAGTAATTGTTTCTAGAAATGGGTCCTTTCTCGAGGAAAAGTTTCTCTCGAAAGAATTGAGTGGGAGGATGGTGGAGACTTGATGAGGTTATTGAACCATCACTTCAACCAGTGTGTAGTAGGGCACAGGAAGTTGTTCATGTGGCACCTACACCAATTGAAGTGGAAGCTGATGATAGTGATCATGATGCTTCGGATCAAGTCACTACCGGACCTCGTAGGTCGACAAGGACGCGTACTACTTCAGAGTGGTACGCAATCCTGTCTTAGAGGTCATGTTTCTAGAAAACAATGAACCTACGAGCTATGGAGAAGAGATGGTGGGCCCGGATTCTAACGAATGGCTCGAGTCCATAAAATCCGAGAGAGGATCCATGACTTTGGAAGAAATACTTGATGGTCGTAAGGCCGTTGGGTACAGATGTACTTTAAAAGGAAGACATACAATGATGGTAAGTATCGCCATTAAGAAAGCTCGACTTGTCGTTAAGATGTTTTCCGACAAGTTCAAGGAGTTGACTACGATGAGACTTTCTCACTCGTAGCGATGCTAAGAGTCTGTTGGAATTATATTAGCAATTACTGCATGATTTATGAAATCTTGCAGATAGGATGTCAAAACATTGTTTCCTCGACGATATCCTTGAGGAAAGGTTGTATGTGATACAACCAGAAGGTTTTGTCAATCCTGAAGAACGCTAACAAATATGCAAAGCTCCAGCAATCCTTCTAAGGACTGGAGTAAGCATCTCGGAGTTGGAATGTACGCTTTGATGAGATGATCAAAGATTTTTGGTTTATACAAAGTTTATGAGAAACTTGTATTTCCAAAGAAGTGAGTGGGAGCACTATAGAATTTCTGATGAGTATATGTTGTTGACATATTGTTGATCAGAAATAATGTAGAATTTCTGGAAAGCATATAGGGTTATTTGAAAAGTGTTTTTCAATAGAAAACCTGGAATAAGCTGCTTGAACATTGAGCATCAAGATCTATGAGGATAGATCAAAAATGCTAAATGGTACATTCAAATGAGCACATACCTTGACATGATCTTGAAGGTGTTCAAGATGGATCAGTCAAAGAAGGAGTTCTTGCCTGAGTTGTAAGGTATGAAGTTAAGAGTTAAATCTCGACCACGGCAGAAGAGAGAGAAAGGACGAAGGTCATCCCCTATGCTTCAGACGTAGGCTCTATAGTATGCTATGTTGTGTACCGCACCGGAAGTGTGCCTTGCCACGAGTCAATCAAGGGGTACAAGAATGATCCAGGAATGGATCATTGGACAGCGGTCAAAATTGTCCTTGGAGTAAATAAAGGACATGTTTCTCGATTATGGAGGTGATAAAGAGTTCGGCATAAAGGGTTACGTCGATACAAGCTTTAACATGTATCCGAATGACTCTGAGTAGCAAACCGGATACGTATAGTGGAGCAACCATTTGGAATAGCTCCAAGTGGAGCGTGGAAGCAGCATTTACAATATGACATAGAGAATTGCGAAGTACATACAGATCTGAATGTTGCAGACCCGTCGACTAAAACCTCTCTCACAAGCAAAACATGATCAAACCCCAGAAATCATTGAGTATTAATCACATGGTGATGTGAACTAGTTTAGTGACACTAGTAAACTCTTTGGATGTTAGTCACATGGCGATGTGACCTGTCAATGTTAATCACATGGCGATGTGAACTAGATTATTGACTCTAGTGCAAGTGGGAGACTGTTGGAAATATGCCCTAGATGCAATAATAAATTGGTTATTATTATTATATTTCCTTGTTCATGATAATCGTTTATTATCCATGCTATAATTTTATTGATAGGAAACTCAGATACATGTGTGGGTACATAGACAACACCATGTCCCTAGTAAGCCTCTAGTTGACTAGCTCGTTGATCAATAGATGGTTACGGTTTCCTGACCATGGATATTGGATGTCGTTGATAACGGGATCACATCATTAGGAGAATGATGTGATGGACAAGACCCAATCCTAAGCCTAGCACAAAGATCGTGTAGTTCGTATGCTAAAGCTTTTCTAATGTCAAGTATCATTTCCTTAGACCATGAGATTGTGCAACTCCCGGATACCGTAGGAATGCTTTGGGTGTACCAAACGTCACAACGTAACTGGGTGGCTATAAAGGTGCACTACGGGTATCTCCGAAAGTGTCTGTTGGGTTGGCACGAATCGAGACTGGGATTTGTCACTCCGTGTAACGGAGAGGTATCTCTGGGCCCACTCGATAGGACATCATCATAATGTGCACAATGTGACCAAGGGGTTGATCACAGGATGATGTGTTACGGAACGAGTAAAGAGACTTGCCGGTAACGAGATTGAACAAGGTATCGGCATACCGACGATCGAATCTCGAGCAAGTATAATACCGCTAGACAAAGGGAATTGTATACGGGATTGCTTGAATCCTTGACATCGTGATTCATCCGATGAGATCATCGTGGAACATGTGGGAGCCAACATGGGTATCCAGATCCCGCTGTTGGTTATTGTCCAGAGAGCTGTCTCGGTCATGTCTGCATGATTCCCGAACCCGTAGGGTCTACACACTTAAGGTTCGGTGACGCTAGAGTTGTTATGGGAATTGGTGTGCAGTTACCGAATGTTGTTCGGAGTCCCAGATGAGATCCCGGACGTCACGAGGAGTTCCGGAATGGTCCGGAGGTAAAGATTTATATATGGGAAGTCCTATTTTGGCCACCGAAAAATGTTCGGGATTTTTCGGTATTGTACCGGGAAGGTTCTAGAAGGTTCTGGAGTGGGGCCCACCAGCATGGGGGGACCCACATGAACGTGGGTAGTGGGGGAAAGGCCCCACACCCTTGGTCAAGGTGCACCAAGATCCCCCCTTAGAAGAAATAAGATCATATCCCGAAGGGATAAGATCAAGATCCCTAAAAAGGGGGGATAACAATCGGTGGGGAAGGAAATGATGGGATTTCTTTCCTCCCACCTTTGCCAACGCCCCAATGGACTTGGAGGGCAATAAACCAGCCCCCTCCACCCCTATATATAGTGGGGAGGCGCATGGGAGCTTCACCCTTGCCCCTGGCGCACCCCTCTCCCTCCCCAACACCTCCTCCTCCGTAGTAGTGCTTGGCGAAGCCCTGCCGGAGAACTGCAAGCTTCACCACCACGCCGTCGTGCTGCCGGAGCTCTCCCCCAACTTCTCCCTCTGTCCTTGCTGGATCAAGGCATGGGAGACGTCATCGGGCTGTAGTGTGTTGAACGCGGAGGTGCCGTCCGTTTGGCACTAGGATCTCCGGTGATTTGGATCACGACGAGTACGACTCCTCCAACCCCGTTTTCTTGAATGCTTCCGTTTAGCGATCTACAAGGGTATTTAGATGCACTCTCCTTCCCCTCGTTGCTAGTCTCTCCATAGATAGATCTTGGTGACTCGTAGGAAAATTTTGAATTTCTGCTACGTTCCCCAACACTAGTTGCATAAGGTGGCTAGCGGGTGTCTGTCTCTCCCACTTTAGTTGGAGCAGATTCGATGAAAAGGGTCCTTATGAAGGGTAAATAGAATTTGACAAATCACGTTGTGGCTTTTACGTAGGTAAGAAAACATTCTTGCTAAAACCCTATTGCAGCCACGTAAAACATGCAACAACAATTAGAGGACGTCTAACTTGTTTTTGCAGCATATGATTTGTGATGTGATATGGCCAAAAGTTGTGATGAATGATGAATGATATATATGTGATTTATGAGATCATGTTCTTGTAATAGGAATCACAACTTGCATGTCGATGAGTATGACAACCGACAGGAGCCATAGGAGTTGTCTTAATTATTGTATGACCTGCGTGTCAATGATTTAACGCCATGTAATTACTTTACTTTATTGCTAAACCGCTAGCCATAGTAGTAGAAGTAATAGTTGGCGAGCAACTTCATGGAGACACGATGATGGAGATCATGGTGTCATGCCAGTGACGAAGATGATCATGGAGCCCCGAAGATGGAGATCAAAGGAGCTATATGATATTGGCCATATCATGTCACTGTTTAATTGCATGTGATGCTTATTATGTTTATGCATCTTGTTTACTTAGAACGGCGGTAGTAAATAAGATGATCCCTCATAATAATTTCAAGAAAGTGTTCCCCCTAACTGTGCGCCATTGCGAAAGTTCGTTGTTTCGAAGCACCACGTGATGATCGGGTGTGATAGATTCTAACGTTCACATACAACGGGTGTAAGACAGATTTACACATGCAAAACACTTAGGTTAACTTGACGAGCCTAGCATGTACAGACATGGCCTCGGAACACAATAGACCGAAAGGTCGAACATGAGTCATATGGAAGATACGATCAACATGGAGATGTTCACCGATGATGACTAGTCCGTCTCACGTGATGATCGGACACGACCTAGTTGACTCGGATCATGTATCACTTAGATGACTAGAGGGATCTCTAATCTGAGTGGGAGTTCATTAAATAATTTGATTAGATGAACTTAATTATCATGAACTTAGTCTAAAATCCTTTGCATATATGTCTTGTAGATCAAATGGCCAATGCTCATGTCCACCTCAACTTCAATGCGTTCCTAGAGAAAACCAAGCTGAAAGATGATGGCAGAAACTATAGGACTGGGTTCGGAACCTGAGGATCATCCTCATAGCTGCAAAGAAAGATTATGTCTTAGAAGCACCGCTAGGTGAAGCTCCCATACCAGAGAACCAAGACGTTATGAACGCTTGGCAGTCTCGTGCTAATGATTACTCCCTCGTTCAGTGCGGCATGCTTTACAGCTTAGAACCGCGGCTCCAAAAGCGTTTTGAGCAACACGGAGCATATGAGATGTTCGAAGAGCTGAAAATGGTTTTCCAAGCTCATGCCCGAGTCGAGAGATATGAAGTCTCCGACAAGTTCTTCAGCTGTAAGATGGAGGAAAATAGTTATGTCAGTGAGCACATACTCAAAATGTCTGGGTTGCACAACCGCTTGACTCAGCTGGGAGTTAATCTCCCGGATGACGCGGTTATTGATAGAATCGTTCAGTCGCTTCCACCGAGCTACAAGAGCTTTGTGATGAACTTCAATATGCAGGGGATGGAAAAGACCATTCCTGAAGTATATTCAATGCTGAAATCAGCAGAGGTAGAGATCAAAAAGGAACATCAAGTGTTGATGGTGAATAAAACCACTAAGTTCAAGAAAGGCAAGGGTAAGAAGAACTTCAAGAAGGACGGCAAGGAAGTTGCCGCGCCCGGTAAGCCAGCTACCGGGAAGAAGTCAAAGAGTGGACCCAAGCCTAAGACTGAGTGCTTTTATTGCAAAGGGAAGGGTCTGTTGGGGAACGTTGCAGAAAATAAAAAATTTCCTACGGTTTCACCAATATCCATCTATGAGTTCATCTAAGCAACGAGTCTTGGGAGAGATGCATCTACATACCACTTTGTAGATCGCGAGCGGAAGCGTTCAAAAGAACGGGGTTGAGGTAGTCGTTCTCGTCGTGATCCTATCACCGGAGATCCTAGCGCCGAACGGATGGCACCTCCGCGTTCAACACACGTACAGTCAGCGTGACGTCTCCTCCGTCTTGATCCAGCAAGGGGGAGGAGAGGTTGATGATGATCCAGCAGCGCGACGGCGTGGTGGTGGATGCAGCAGAACTCCGGCAGGGCTTCGCCAAGCTGCTGCGGGAGGAGGACGAGGTGTAGCAGGGGGAGGGAGGCGCCAAGACTTGGGTATGGCTGCCCTCCCCCCTGCCCTCCTTTATATAGGCCCCCAGGGGGGCGCCGGCCCTCGGAGATCAATCTCCCAAGGGGGGCGGCGGCCAAGGGGGTGGAGTGCCCCCCAAGGCAAGTGGTGCGCCCCCCTACCTTTGGTTTCCAACCCTAGGCGCAGGGGTGCCCAAGGGGGGGCGCACTAGCCCACTAGGGGCTGGTTCCCCTCACACTTCAGCCCAAGGGACCCTCCGGGATAGGTGGCCCCACCCGGTGGACCCCCGGGACCCTTCCGGTGGTCCCGGTACAATACCGGGTGACCCCGAAACTTTCCCGGTGGCCGAAACAACACTTCCTATATAGTTTTCTTTACCTCCGGACCATTCTGGAACTCCTCGTGACGTCCGGGATCTCATCCGGGACTCCGAACAACAGTCGGTTTGCTGCATACTCATATTCATACAACCCTAGCGTCACCGAACCTTAAGTGTGCAGACCCTACGGGTTCGGGAGACATGTAGACATGACCGAGACGGCTCTCCGGTCAATAACCAACAACGGGATCTGGATACCCATGTTGGCTCCCACATACTCCTCGATGATCTCATCTGATGAACCACGATATCGAGGATTTAAGCAACCCCGTATACAATTCCCTTTGTCAACCGGTACGTTACTTGCCCGAGATTCGATCGTCGGTATCCCAATACCTTGTTCAATCTCCTTACCGGCAAGTCACTTTACTTGTATCGTAATGCATGATCCCGTGACCATACACTTTTTCACTTTGAGCTCATTATGATGATGCATTACCGAGTGGGCCCAGAGATACCTCTTTGTCATACGGAGTGACAAATCCCAGTCTCGATCCGTGTCAACCCAATAGACACTTTCGGAGATACCTGTAGTGCACCTTTATAGCCACCCAGTTACATTGTGACGTTTGGTACACCCAAAGCACTCCTACGGTATCCGAGAGTTACACGATCTCATGGTCTAAGGAAAAGATACTTGACATTGGAAAAGCTCTAGCAAAACGAACTACACGATCTTTGTGCTATGCTTAGGATTGGGTCTTGTCCATCACATCATTCTCCTAATGATGTGATCCCGTTATCAATGACATCCAATGTCCATAGTCAGGAAACCATGACTATCTGTTGATCAACGAGCTAGTCAACTAGAGGCTCACTAGGGACATATTGTGGTCTATGTATTCACACGTGTATTACGATTTCTGGATAATACAATTACAGCATGAATAAAAGATAATTATCATGAACACGGAAATATAATAATAATCCTTTTATTATTACCTCTAGGGCATATTTCCAACAGTCTCCCACTTGCACTAGAGTCAATAATCTAGTTACATTGTGATGAATCAAACACCCATAGAGTTCTGGTGTTGATCATGTTTTGCTCGCGGAAGAGGTTTAGTCAACGGATCTGCGACATTCAGATCCGTATGCACTTTGCAAATATCTATGTCTCCATCATGAACATTTTCACAGATGGAGTTGAAACGACGCTTGATGTGCCTGGTCTTCTTGTGAAACCTGGGCTCCTTGGCAAGGGCAATAGCTCCAGTGTTGTCACAGAAGAGAGTGATTGGCCCCGACGCATTGGGTATGACTCCTAGGTCGTTGATGAACTCCTTCATCCATATTGGTTCATGTGCTGCCTCCGAGGCTGCCATGTACTCCGCTTCACATGTAGATCCCGCCACGACGCTCTGCTTGCAACTGCACCAGCTTACTGCTCCACGATTCAACATATACACGTATCCGGTTTGTGACTTAGAGTCATCCAGATCTGCGTCGAAGCTAGCGTCAACGTAACCCTTTACGACGAGCTCTTCGTCACCTCCATAAACGAGAAACATGTCCTTTGTCCTTTTCAGGTACTTCAGGATATTCTTGACCGCTGTCCAGTGTTCCTTGCCGAGATTACTTTGGTACCTTCCTACCAAACTTACGGCAAGGTTTACATCAGGTCTGGTACACAGCATGGCATACATAATAGATCCTATGGCTGAGGCATAGGGGATGACGCTCACCTCTTCTTTATCTTTTTCCGTGGTCGGGCATTGAGCCGAGCTCAATCTCACACCTTGTAGTACAGGCAAGAACCCTTTCTTCGACTGATCCATTTTGAACTTCTTCAAAATCTTATCAAGGTATGTGCTTTGTGAAAGACCTATGAGGCGTCTTGATCTATCCCTATAGATCTTGATGCCTAATATGTAAGCAGCTTCTCCAAGGTCCTTCATTGAAAAACACTTATTCAAGTAGGCCTTAATGCTGTCCAAGAATTCTATATCATTTCCCATCAAAAGTATGTCATCTACATATAATATGAGAAATGCTACAGAGCTCCCACTCACTTTCTTGTAAATGCAGGCTTCTCCATAAGTCTGCATAAACCCAAACGCTTTGATCATCTCATCAAAGCGAATGTTCCAACTCCGAGATGCTTGCACCAGCCCATAAATGGATCGCTGGAGCTTGCACACTTTGTTAGCATTCTTAGGATCGACAAAACCTTCCGGCTGCATCATATACAACTCTTCCTTAAGATAACCGTTAAGGAATGCCGTTTTGACGTCCATCTGCCATATCTCATAATCATAGTATGCGGCAATTGCTAACATGATTTGGACGGACTTAAGCTTCGCTACGGGAGAGAAAGTCTCATCGTAGTCAATCCCTTGAACTTGCCGATAAACCTTAGCGACAAGTCGAGCTTTATAGATGGTGACATTACCATCCGCGTCCGTCTTCTTCTTAAAGATCCATTTGTTTTCTATCGCTCGCCGATCATCGGGCAAGTCTGTCAAAGTCCATACTTTGTTTTCATACATGGATTCTATCTCGGATTGCATGGCTTCTAGCCATTTGTTGGAATCTGGGCCCGCCATCGCTTCTTCATAGTTCGAAGGTTCACCGTTGTCTAACAACATGATTTTCAGGACAGGGTTGCCATACCACTCTGGTGTGGAACGTGTCCTTGTGGACCTACGAAGTTCAGTAGCAACTTAATCATAAGTACCTTGATCATCATCATTAATTTCCTCTCCAATCGGTGTAGGCACCACAGGAACGTTTTCCTGAGCTGTACTACTTTCCGGTTCAAGAGGTAGTACTTCATTGAGTTCTACTTTTCTCCTACTTACTTCTTTCGAGAGAAACTCTTTTTCCAGAAAGGATCCGTTCTTGGCAACAAAGATCTTGCCCTCCGATCTTAAGTAGAAGGTATACCCAATGGTTTCCTTAGGGTATCCTATGAAGATGCATTTTTTCGACTTGGGTTCGAGCTTTTCAGGTTGAAGTTTCTTGACATAAGCATCGCATCCCCAAACTTTTAGAAACGACAGCTTAGGTTTCTTTCCAAACCATAATTCATACGGTGTCGTCTCAACGGATTTAGACGGAGCCCTATTTAAAGTGAATGTAGCTGTCTCTTGAGCGTATCCCCAAAATGATAGCGATAAATCGGTAAGAGACATCATAGATCGCACCATATCCAATAGAGTGCGATTACGACATTCAGACACACCGTTACGCTGAGGTGTTCCAGGCGGCGTGAGTTGTGAAACGATTCCACATTTTCTTAAGTGCGTAACAAATTCGTGACTTAAATATTCTCCTCCATGATCTGATCGTAAGAATTTTATCTTTCGGTCATGTTGATTCTCTACATTCTGAAATTCCTTGAACTTTTCAAAGGTCTTAGACTTGTTTTTCATCAAGTAGACATACCCATATCTACTTAAGTCATCAATGAGAGTGAGAATATAACGATATCCTCCGCGAGCCTCAATGCTCATTGGACCACACACATTAGTATGTATGATTTCCAATAAGTTGGTTGCTCGCTCCATTGTTACGGAGAACGGAGTCTTGGTCATTTTGCCCATGAGGCATGGTTCGTATGTGTCAAATGATTCATAATCGAGAGACTCTAAAAGTCCATCAGCATGGAGCTTCTTCATGCGCTTGACTCCAATGTGACCAAGGCGGCAGTGCCACAAGTATGTGGGACTATCGTTATCAACTTTACATCTTTTGGTATTCACACTATGAATATGTGTAACATCACGTTCGAGATTCATTAAGAATAAACCATTGACCATCGGGGCATGACCATAAAACATATCTCTCATATAAATAGAACAACCATTATTCTCGGATTTAAATGAGTAGCCATCTCGCATTAAACGAGATCAAGATACAATGTTCATGCTCAAAGCTGGCACTAAATAACAATTATTGAGGTTTAAAACTAATCCTGTAGGTAAATGTAGAGGTAGCGTGCCGACGGCGATCACATCGACCTTGGAACCATTCCCGACGCGCATCGTCACCTCGTCCTTCGCCAGTCTCCGCTTAGTCCGCAGCTCCTGCTGTGAGTTACAAATGTGAGCAACGGCACCGGTATCAAATACCCAGGAGTTACTACGAGTACTGGTAAGGTACACATTAATTACATGTATATCACATATACCTTTAGTGTTGCCGGCCTTCTTGTCCGCTAAGTATTTGGGGCAGTTCCGCTTCCAGTGACCCTTCCCTTTGCAATAAAAGCACTCAGTCTCAGGCTTGGGTCCATTCCTTGACTTCTTCCCGGCAACTGGCTTACCGGGCGCGGCAACATCCTTGTCGTCCTTCTTGAAGTTCTTCTTACCCTTATCCTTCTTGAACTTGGTGGTTTTATTGACCATCAACACTTGATGTTCTTTCTTGATTTCTACCTCTGCCGACTTCAGCATTGAAAATACTTCAGGAATAGTTTTCACCATCCCCTGCATATTGTAGTTCATCACAAAGCTCTTGTAGCTCGGTGGGAGCGACTGAAGGATTCTGTCAATGATCGCCTCGACCGGGAGGTTAATGTCCAGCTGTGACAGGCGGTTGTGCAACCCAGACATTTTGAGTATGTGCTCACTAACAGAACTATTTTCCTCCATCTTACAACTATAGAACTTGTCGGAGACATCATATCTCTCGACCCGGGCATGAGCTTGGAAAACTATTTTCAGCTTCTCGAACATCTCATATGCTCCGTGTTGCTCAAAACGCTTTTGGAGCCCCGGTTCTAAGCTATAAAGCATGCCGCACTGAACGAGGGAGTAATCATCAGCACGTGACTACCAAGCGTTCATAACGTCTTGGTTCTCTGGGATGGGTTCTTCACCTAGCGGTCCTTCTAGGACATATGCTTTCTTGGCAGCTATGAGGATGATCCTCAGGTTCCGGACCCAGTCCGAATAGTTGCTGCCATCATCTTTCAGCTTGGTTTTCTCTAGGAACGCATTGAAGTTCATGTTGACATGAGCGTTGGCCATTTGATCTACAAGACATATTTTACAAAGATTTTAGACTAAGTTCATGATAATTAAGTTCATCTAATCAAATTATTTAATGAACCCCCACTCAGATTAGACATCCCTCTAGTCATCTAAGTGTTACATGATCCGAGTCGACTAGGCCGTGTCCGATCATCACGTGAGATGGACTAGTCATCATCGGTGAACATCTCCATGTTGATCGTATCTTCCATACGACTCATGTTCGACCTTTCGGTCTCTATGTTCCGAGGCCATGTCTGTACATGCTAGGCTCGTCAAGTTAACCCTAAGTGTTCTGCATGTGTAAATCTATCTTACACCTGTTGTATGTGAATGTAAGGATCTATCACACCCGACCTTCACGTGGTGCTTCGAAACGACGAACTTTAGCAACGGTGCACAGTTAGGGGGAACACTTTCTTGAAATTATTATAAGGGATCATCTTATTTACTACCGCCGTTCTAAGTAAACAAGATGCATAAAACATAATAAACATCACATGCAATTATATAGTAGTGAGATGATATGGCCAATATCATATAGCTCCTTCGATCTCCATCTTCGGGGCTCCATGATCATCTTCGTCACCGGCATGACACCATGATCTCCATCATCATGATCTCCATCATTGTGTCTTCATGAAGTTGTCACGCCAACGACTACTTCTACTTCTATGGCTAACGCGTTTAGCAATAAAGTAAAGTAATTTACATGGCGTTCTTCAATGACACACAGGTCATACAAAAAATAAAGACAACTCCTATGGCTCCTGTCGGTTGTCATACTCATCGACATGCAAGTCGTGATTCCTATTACAAGAACATGATCTCATACATCACAATATATCATTCATCATTCATCACAACTTCTGGCCATATCACATCACATGACAATTGCTGCAAAAACAAGTTAGACGTCCTCTAATTGTTGTTGCATCTTTTACGTGGCTGCAATTGGGTTCTAGCAAGAACGTTTTCTTACCTACGAATAACCACAACGTGATTTTGTCAACCTCTATTTACCCTTCATAAGGACCCTTTTCGTCTAATCTGCTCCAACTAAAGTAGGAGAGATAGACACGCGCTAGCCACCTTATGCAACTAGTGCATGTCAGTCGGTGGAACCGGTCTCACGTAAGCGTACGCGTACGGTCGGTCCGGGCCGCTTCATCCCACAATACCGCTGAGGCAAGAAAAGACTAGTAGCGGCAAGCAAGTTGACAAGATCTACGCCCATAACAAAATTGTGTTCTACTCGTGCAATAGAGAACTACGCATAGACCTAGCTCTGATACCACTGTTGGGGAATGTTGCAGAAAATAAAAATTTTCCTACGGTTTCACCAAGATCCATCTATGAGTTCATCTAAGCAACGAGTCATGGGAGAGATGCATCTACATACCACTTTGTAGATCGCGAGCGGAAGCGTTCAAAAGAACGGGGTTGAGGTAGTCGTTCTCGTCGTGATCCTATCACCGGAGATCCTAGCGCCGAACGGACGGCACCTCCGCGTTCAACACACATACGGTCAGCGTGACATATCCTCTGTCTTGATCCATCAAGGGGGAAGGAGAGGTTGATGATGATCCAGCAGCACGACGGCGTGGTGGTGGATGCAGCAGAACTCTGGCAGGGCTTCGCCAAGCTGCTGCTGGAGGAGGACGAGGTGTAGCAGGGGGAGGGAGGCGCCAAGACTTGGGTACGGCTGCCCTCCCCCCTACCCTCCTTTATATAGGCCCCCAGGGTGGGGGGCGGCCCTGAGAGATCAATCTCCCAAGGGGGGCGGGGGCCAAGGGGGGTGGAGTGCCCCCCAAGGCAAGTGATGCGCCCCCACCTAGGGTTTCCAACCCTAGGCGCAGGGGGGGCCCAAGGGGGGGCGCACCAGCCCACTAGGGGCTGGTTCCCCTCCCACATCAGCCCACGGGCCCCTCCGGGATAGGTGGCCCCACCCGGTGGACCCCCGGGACCCTTCCGGTGGTCCCAGTACAATACCGGGTGACCCCGAAACTTTCCCAATGGCCGAAACAGCACTTCCTATATAGTTTTCTTTACCTCCGGACCATTCCGGAACTCCTCGTGACGTCCGGGATCTCATCCGGGACTCCGAACAACATTCGGTTTGCTGCATACTCATATTCATACAACCCTAGCGTCACCGAACCTTAAGTGTGTAGACCCTACGGGTTCGGGAGACATGTAGACATGACCGAGACGGCTCTCCGGTCAATAACCAACAGCGGGATCTGGATACCCATGTTGGCTCCCACATACTCCTCGATGATCTCATCGGATGAACCACGATGTCGAGGATTTAAACAACCCCGTATACAATTCCCTTTGTCAATCGGTACGTTACTTGCCCGAGATTCGATCGTCGGTATCCCAATACCTTGTTCAATCTCGTTACCGGCAAGTCACTTTACTTGTATCGTAATGCATGATCCCGTGACCATACACTTGGTCACTTTGAGCTCATTATGATGATGCATTATCGAGTGGGCCCAGAGATACCTCTCCGTCATACGGAGTGACAAATCCCAGTCTCGATCCGTGTTAACCCAATAGACACTTTCGGAGATACTTGTAGTGCACCTTTATAGCCACCCAGTTACGTTGTGACGTTTGGTACACCCAAAGCACTCCTATGGTATCCGGGAGTTACACGATCTCATGGTCTAAGGAAAAGATACTTGACATTGGAAAAGCTCTAGCAAAACGAACTACACGATCTTTATGCTATGCTTAGGATTGGGTCTTGTCCATCACATCATTCTCCTAATGATGTGATCCCGTTATCAATGACATCCAATGTCCATAGTCAGGAAACCATGACTATCTGTTGATCAACGAGCTAGTCAACTAGAGGCTCACTAGGGACATATTGTGGTCTATGTATTCACACGTGTATTATGATTTCTGGATAATACAATTATAGCATGAATAAAAGATAATTATCATGAACACGGAAATATAATAATAATCCTTTTATTATTGCCTCTAGGGCATATTTCCAACAGGGTCACTAGAAGCGGAACTGCCCCAAATACTTAGTGGACAAGAAGGCCGGCAACACTAAAGGTATATGTGATATACATCTAATTGATGTGTACCTTACCAGTGCTCGTAGTAGCTCCTGAGTATTTGATACCGGTGCGGTTGCTCATATTTGTAACTCAAAGCAGGAGTTGCGGACTAAGCGGAGACTGGCGAAGGACGAGGTGACGATGCGCGTCGGGAATGGTTCCAAGGTCGATGTGATCGCCGTCGGCACGCTACCTCTACATTTACCTACAGGATTAGTTTTAAACCTCAATAATTGTTATTTAGTGCCAGCTTTGAGCATGAACATTGTATCTTGATCTCGTTTAATGCGAGATGGCTACTCATTTAAATCCGAGAATAATGGTTGTTCTATTTATATGAGAGATATGTTTTATGGTCATGCCCCGATGGTCAATGGTTTATTCTTAATGAATCTCGAACGTGATGTTACACATATTCATAGTGTGAATACCAAAAGATGTAAAGTTGATAACGATAGTCCCACATACTTGTGGCACTGCCACCTTGGTCACATTGGAGTCAAGCGCACGAAGAAGCTCCATGCTGATGGACTTTTAGAGTCTCTCGATTATGAATCATTTGACACATGCGAACCATGCCTCATGGGCAAAATGACCAAGACTCCGTTCTCCGTAACAATGGAGCGAGCAACCAACTTATTGGAAATCATACATACTAATGTGTGTGGTCCAATGAGCATTGAGGCTCGTGGAGGATATCGTTATATTCTCACTCTCACTGATGACTTAAGTAGATATGGGTATGTCTACTTTATGAAACACAAGTCTGAGGCCTTTGAAAAGTTCAAGGAATTTTAGAATGAGGTAGAAAATCAACGTGACCGAAAGATAAAGTTCTTACGATCAGATCGCGGAGGAGAATATTTAAGTCACGAATTTGGTACGCACTTAAGGAAATGTGGAATCGTTTCACAACTCACGCCGCCTGGAACACCTCAGCGTAACGGTGTGTCCGAACGTCGTAATCGCACTTTATTGGATATGGTGCGATCTATGATGTCTCTTACCGATTTACCGCTATCTTTTTGGGGATACGCTCTAGAGACAGCTACATTCACTTTAAATAGGGCACCGTCTAAATCCGTTGAGACGACACCGTATGAATTATGGTTTGGGAAGAAAACTAAGTTGTCATTTCTAAAAGTATAGGGATGCGATGCTTATGTCAAGAAACTTCAACCTGAAAAGCTCGAACCCAAGTCGGAAAAATGCGTCTTCATAGGATACCCTAAGGAAACCATTGGGTATACCTTCTACCTTAGATCCGAAGGCAAGATCTTTGTTGCCAAGAACGGGTCCTTTCTGGAGAAAGAGTTTCTCTCGAGAGAAGTAAGTGGGAGGAAAGTGGAACTTGATGAAGTACTACCTCTTGAACCGGTAAGTAGCGCAGCTCAGGAAGATGTTCCTGTGATGCCTACACCGACTAGAGAGGAAATTAATGATGATGATCAAGGTACTTCGGATCAAGTTGCTACTGAACTTTGTAGGTCCACAAGGACACATTCCACACCAGAGTGGTATGGCAACCCTATCCTGGAAATCATGTTGTTAGACAACGATGAACCTTCGAACTATGAAGAAGCGATGGTGGGCCTAGATTCCAACAAAGGGCTTGAAGCCATGCAATCCGAGATAGAATCCATGTATGAAAACAAAGTATGGACTTTGACAGAATTGCCCGATGACGGTGAGCGATAGAAAACAAATGGATCTTTAAGAAGAAGACGGACGCGGATGGTAATGTTACCATCTATAAAGCTTGACTTGTTGCTAAGGGTTATCGACAAGTTCAAGCGGTTGACTACGATGAGACTTCTCTCCCGTAGCAAAGCTAAAGTCCGTCCGAATCATGTTAGCAATTGCCGCATACTATGATTATGAGATATGGCAGATGGACGTCAAAACGGCATTCCTTAACGGCTATCTTAAGGAAGAACTGTATATGATGCAGTCGGAAGGTTTTGTCGATCCTAAGAATGCTAACAAGGTATGCAAGCTCCAGCGATCCATTTATGGGCTGGTGCAAGCATCTCGGAGTTGGAACATTCGCTTTGATGAGATGATCAAAGCGTTTGGGTTTATGCAGACTTATGGAGAAGCCTGCGTTTACAAGAAAGTGAGTGGGAGCTCTGTAGCATTTCTCATATTATATGTAGATGGCATACTTTTGATGGGAAATGATATATAACTTTTGGATAGCATTAAGGCCTACCTGAATAAGTGTTTTTCAATGAAGGACCTTGGAGAAGCTGCTTACATACTAGGCATCAAGATCTATAGGGATAGATCAAGACGCCTCATAGGTCTTTCACAAAGCACATACCTTGATAAGATATTGAAGAAGTTCAATATGGATCAGTCCAAGAAAAGGTTCTTGCTTGTATTGCAAGTTGTGAGATTGAGCTCGGCTCAATGCCCGACCACGGTAGAAGATATAGAAGAGATGAGCGTCATCCCCTATGCCTCAGCCATAGGGTCTATTATGTATGCCATGTTGTGTACCAGACCTGATGTAAGCCTTGTCGTAAGTTTGGTAGGAAAGTACCAAAGTAATCCCGGCAAGGAACACTGGACAGCGGTTAAGAATATCCTGAAGTACCTGAAGAGGACTAAGGATATGTTTCTCGTTTTAGGAGGTGACGAAGAGCTCGTCGTAAAGGGTTACATCGATGCTAGCTTCGACACAGATCTGGATGACTCGAAGTCAAAAACCGGATACGTGTATATTTTGAATGGTGGGGCAGTAAGCTGGTGCAGTTGCAAGCAAAGCATCGTGGCGGGATCTACATGTGAAGCGGAGTACTGGCAGCCTCGGAGGCAGCGCATGAAGCAATCTGGGTGAAGGAGTTCATCACCGACCTAGGAGTCATACCAAATGCGTCGGGGCCGATCAAACTCTTGTGTGACAACACTAGAGCTATTGCACTTGCCAAGGAGCCCAGGTTTCAGAAGAAGACCAGGCACATCCAGCGTCGCTTCAAATCCATTCGTGAAAATGTTCAAGATGGAGACATAGATATTTGTAAAGTACATACGGACCTGAATGTGGCAGATCCGTTGACTAAACCTCTCCCTAGGGCAAAACATGATCAACACCAGAATTCCATGGGTGTTCGATTCATCACAATGTAACTAGATTATTGAACTCTAGTGCAAGTGGGAGACTGTTGGAAATATGCCCTAGAGGCGATAATAAAATGGTTATTATTATATTTCTTTGTTCATGATAATTGTCTGTTGTTCACGCTATAATTATATTATCCAGAAATTGTAATACACGTGTGAATACATAGACCACAACATGTCCCTAGTGAGCCTCTAGTTGACTAGCTCGTTGATCAACAGATAGTCATGGTTTCCTGACTATGGACATGGGATGTCATTGATAACGGGATCACATCATTAGGAGAATGATGTGATGGACAAGACCCAATCCTAAGCATAGCTCAAAGATCGTGTAGTTCGTTTAGCTAGAGCTTTTCCAAATGTCAAGTATCATTTCCTTAGACCATGAGATTGTGCAACTCCCGGATACCGTAGGAGTGCTTTGGGTGTGCCAAACGTCACAACGTAACTGGGTGACTATAAAGGTGCACTACATGTATCTCCGAAAGTGTCTGTTGGGTTGGCACGAATCGAGACTGGGATTTGTCACTCCGTATGATGGAGAGGTATCTCTGGGCCCACTCGGTAATGCATCATCATAATAAGCTCAATGTGACCAAGTGTCTGGTCACGGGATCATGCATTACGGTACGAGTAACGTGACTTGCCGGTAACGAGATTAAACGAGGTATTGGGATACCGATGATCGAGTCTCGGGCAAGTAACGTATCGATTGACAAAGGGAATTGTATACGGGATTGATTGAATCCTTGACATCGTGGTTCATCCGATGAGATCATCGACAAGCATGTGGGAGCCAACATGGGTATCCAGATCCCGCTGTTGGTTATTGACCGGAGAGGCGTCTCGGTCATGTCTGCATGTCTCCCGAACCCGTAGGGTCTACACACTTAAGGTTCGGTGATGCTAGGGTTGTAGAGATATGAGTATGCAGTAAAGCGAAAGTTGTTCGGAGTCTCGGATGAGATCCTAGACGTCACGAGAAGTTCCGGAATGGTCCGGGGGTAAAGAATTATATATGGGAAGTCAAGTTTCAGCCATCGGGAAAGTTTCGGGGGTCACCGGTATTGTACTGGGACCACCGAAAGGGTCCCGAGGGTCCACCAGGTGGGGCCACCTATCCCGGAGGGCCCCATGGGCTGAAGTGGGAGGGGAACCAGCCCCTGGTGGGCTGGTGCGCCCTCCTTGCCCCCCCTGCGCCTAGGGTTGGAAACCCTAGGGGTGGGGGGCGCCTCCACTTGCCTTGGGGGGCAAGCCACCCCCTTGGCCGCCGCCCCCCCTGGGAGATTGCATCTCCTAGGGCCGGTCCCCCCTAGGGGCCCTATATAAAGAGGGGGAGGGAGGGCAGCCGCACCCATGCTCTTGGCGCCTCCCTCTCCCCTTGCTACACCTCTCCCTCTCGCAGAAGCTTGGCGAAGCCCTGCCGAGATAGCTGCTGCATCCACCACCACGCCGTCGTGCTGCTGGATCTTCATCAACCTCTCCTTCCCCCTTGCTGGATCAAGAAGGAGGAGACATCTTGCCAACCGTACGTGTGTTGAACGCGGAGGTGCCATCCGCTCGGCGCTAGGATCTCTGGTGATTTGGATCACGACGAGTACGACTCCCTCAACCCTGTTCTCTTGAACGCTTCCGCTCACGATCTACAAGGGTATGTAGATGCACTCCTCTCTCTCGTTGCTAGATGAACTCATAGATTGATCTTGGTGAAACCGTAGGATTTTTTTTATTTTTTGCAACGTTCCCCAACACGCGTTTGAAGGGATTCCGGATCCAGTATCTCAGGGGCGGCGGATGAGTTGCCGGCTCCAGGATCTTCCGGAGGTTGACGACATGCAGCAGAGGTGCGCCATGCGGGCGGCCAAGCTTGGTGACATTAAGGTCACAACTGGTATGTCGGTCAACACTGCTAATTCAATTTTGCATTTTTCTGATAGTGAGATTATTAATAATGCAAATCAATTAGGTGTTTCACTAGGTAGTAATGATAGTGAAATCTCTAATTCTATAAATGATTTACTGGATTTCGAAGTGGAACACGCTTTAGAAATGATTCGAAACTTAGTAGCGGTCAAACCCATGAAGGACTCTGATATAGAGGCCTTGGGAGTTAGGGTACTGGATAACTTTTGTCCGGACCTTGCACCATCCTTTCCTGAGTCAGAGGAAGAGGATGATACTATCGAGGGTGAAGTAGTTAGATCCAGGGAGCCCGGTTGTGAGGACCTGGTGGAGGATCAAAACAAACCTAAACGCAAGTGGAAGCGGAAAATTTACCTGGCATCGGCGGTGCGCAGGAGTGATAGGATCCATACTTCTAAAAAAATTCATGACGAAATATGAGAGGAATCTTTTGGAATAGCAGAGGTCTGAAAGACTTGGCTAAAAGAAGGTTTCTTGCAGATGCGTCTATCGAGCATAGATTGGATTTTATTGCTCTTTCAGAAACTGGTAGAGATAATTTTGCGCCCCAGTTTCTCAATACCTTATCGGGCGGTGTCGATTTCGGTTGGCACTGCCTGCCTCCGCGAGGAAGATGGGGTGGGATCTTACTTGGAGTGAGATGTGATTCGCTAGAAGTTCGAAGTGTAGTGATGGGTGACTTCGCGGTTAAGTTTCGGGTTAGGTCCAAAGCTGATGGGTTTAACTGGGCTCGGGTGGCGGTTTATGGTGCAGCGCAGCCCGAGTTTAAACCAGAGTTTTTGGCGGATCTTTTCCGAATTTGCGGCTCTGAGCAGCTCCCAATTTTAGTTGGGGGTGACTTCAATATCATTAAAAGGAGAGAGGAAAAGAATAATGATAATTTTGACGACAGATGGTCGTTTATGTTCAACACCATTATTGAAAGCTTGGATCTGAGAGAGATAGAGCTTTTTGGTAGAAAGTTTACTTGGGCTAATAATTTGCCAAACCCGACGTTTGAGAAGCTGGACCGAGTCCTAGCGAGCGTCAAGTGGGAACAAAAATTCCCTTTGGCAACGGTCCAGGCTCTCTCGCGCGGAATTTCTGATCACACGCCTTTACTCGTGGACTCGGGTGAGCCAAACCACGTAGGAAACAAAAATTCTTTTTCATTCGAACTGGCATGGTTTGCACGTGAAGGCTTATTGTATCTAATAGCCAGGGAATGGGATAAGGATGCAAGAGGTAGGACTTCTGTTGAGCGTTGGCATAATAAAATAAGGCATTTTAGAAGTTTCTTACGGGGGTGGGCTAAGCACCTTAGTGGGATTTATAAGGTTGAAAAGGAAAGGCTCCTTTCACTTATTTAGTCCCTATATTTAAAAGCCGAATCCACGATTTTGCAAGCCACGGAGCTTCATGCTAAACTTCAAGCAGAGATGAGGTTGAAAGAGCTTCTCCTTGAGGAGGAATTAAAGTGGACGTTGCGGGCTAAGGTTCGGAAGGTTGTCCAGGGGGACGCGAACACTCAATTCTTTCACTTGATTGCTAATGGCAAGCACAGAAAGAAGAGAATCTTTCAGCTTGAACAAGATGAAGGAACTATTTTAGGACAGGATAACCTCAAACTATACATAACTGAGTACTATAAGCAGTTGTTTGGACCTCCGGAGGATAGTTCGGTGTCCCTGGATGAGTCTAGGTTGGAGGATGTGCCTCAACTCACTGCTGATGAAAATGATATTTTGGTTGCCTCGTTCTCGAAGAAAGAGGTGTTTGAAGCTATTGTGCAGATGAAGAACAATAAGGCTCCAGGGCCAGATGGATTTCCGGCGGAGTTCTATAAAAAGTGTTGGCATATTATTAAGGGGGGTTTGTTACCAATGTTCCATGATCTATTCTCTGGACAACTTCAGTTATTTCATCTAAATTTTGGAAAAATAACACTGCTTCCTAAGAAAATGGAAGTTGTGAGAATTGAGCAGTTCAGGCCGATCTACCTCCTCAATGTTAGTTTCAAAATCTTCATCAAGGTTGGGACTAATAGGCTCACACAAATTGTGCATTCTGTGGTGCAGCATTCCCAAACTGCTTTCATGCCGGACAGAAACATCCTAAAAGGGGTGGTGGCTCTTCATGAAACACTCCACGAAATTCACACAAAAAATTAGATGGAGTTGTTTTTAAGGTGGATTTCGAGAAAGCGTATGATAAACTCAAATGGCCAATCCTTCAACAGGCCTTGCGTATGAAAGGTTTTGATGAAGTGTGGCGACGCCAGGTAGAATCGTTCACGCAAAAAGGGAGTGTTGGAATTAAAGTGAATGACGACATAGGTCATTATTTCCAGACACATAAGGGCCTGAGACAAGGGGATCCGTTGTCTCCTATCCTGTTCAATATTGTAGTTGATATGTTGGCAATTTTGATAGAAAGGGCTAAGGAGGCTGGCCAGGTGGGTGGCTTGGTACCTCATCTAGTTGATGGAGGTGTGTCTATCCTTCAGTACGCCGATGATACGATCATCTTTATGGAGCATGACTTGGCCAAAGCAAGAAATATGAAGCTGGTGTTATGCTTATTTGAACAATTGGCCGGGTTAAAGATGAACTTTCACAAAAGCGAATTGTTCTTCTTTGGTAGAGCCAACGACGAACAAGAGGCCTATAGGCAATTGTTTGGGTGCGAATTGGGGACTTTACCTTTTTATGTATTTAGGTATTACTAATCCACCATCGTAAGCTAACAAATAGATAATGGAAGTGCATCGAGGACCGATTTGAAAAGAAACTGAGTTGCTGGAAGGGCAAGCTCATGTCATACGGAGGCCGATTAATTTTGATTAACTCGGTTCTCACGAGTATGCCTATGTTTCTTTTTTCGTTCTTCAAAGTCCCAGTTGGAGTTAGGAAAAGACTGGACTTCTATCGATCACGATTTTTTTGGCAGAGTGATGAGTTAAAAAGAAAATACCGACTAGCCAAATGGGATATCATCTGTTGACCGAAAGACCAAGGGGGTCTTGGTATTGAGAATCTTGAGGTCAAGAACAGATGTCTTCTCAGCAAGTGGTTGTGGAAGTTATCGATGGAGACTGATGCCACTTGGGCGCAGATCCTCCGTAGCAAGTATCTTCACTCCAAAACTTTGTCACGGGTGACAGCAAGGCCGACTGACTCACCTTTTTGGAAAGGGCTTATGAAAGTCAAATTAACCTTGTTTAATAGGAAAAAGTTTATTATTGGCAACGGTGCTAGTACACGATTTTGGGAGGATACTTGGCTCGGAGAGACCCCCTTGCCATTCAATACCCGTCTCTGTATCGTATTGTTCAATGACGTGAGGCATTCGTTGCAACGGTACTTCAATCCACCCCCTTAATATTGAGTTAGAAGGACGCTAATTGGCAATCGTTGGGAAGAATGGCTCCATCTAGTAAGTAGACTGATGGAGATTCAGCTAAACCAACAACCGGATAAATTACGCTGGAAGCTTACTAGGTCTGGAGAGTTTATTGTTAAATCAATGTATGTTGATGTTATTAATTCAAGCTCGATTCCTAGTTCCAAACAATGTTTGGGATGTTAAAGTCCCTTTGAAACTCAAAGTGTTTATGTGGTTTGTCCATAAACAAGTAATATTAACAAAGATAATTTGGCAAAATGTAACTAGACAGGATCTACTAGTTGTAGTTTCTGTGATCGGGATGAAACCATCAAACACCTTTTTCTTGATTGCCCGTTAGCAAAAGTCTTATGGCGGACTGTCCATATTGCATTTAATATTACTCCACCGAGTTCTGTCAACACATTATTTGGAACGTGGCTTAACAGGATGGACACCGAAACAGCGAGACATATTCGAGTAGGAGTTTGTGCTTTATCGTGGGCAGTCTGGAACTGCAGAAATGATTTGGTCTTTAACAGAACAACAAATATTCATTTTTTGCAGGTTATTTTCCGAGCCACTGCATTGATCAGTATGTTGTCGCTACTCACTCCGACGGAGGCCAGGGAGCGTTTGGTTACTGGATCTACCCGCTGGGAGATGATAGCACGGGATATCTTCAACCGGTTTGGATGTTAGTCATGTAATAGGATAGGCAATTAGTTTACCTGTCTCTCTTATGCCAGCTGGTTGTGGCTTTTCTTGGCCAGTTTGTTTTTGGCCCTTTTGGCTCTTTGTGAGCTCTCCTTTATTTTTGTTTTGAGACAATAAGATCTTGTTGGACCTATTTATCTTTTTAATAAGTTGGCCGTATGCATCGTTCTGATGCAGAGGCCGGGGAGTCTCCCCTTTTGAAAAAAATGGTATCAGAGCCCAAAGTCTTGAGTTCAAGTTATGCCTTTCCCAAGTAAATACCTTCTTTGATATACTGATTAAACATATACTCACTGCGTTCCCAAAAATTGCTTTTGGAGGCCGAACTCCATGGAGGCCTCCTTTCACAAAATTCAAAATTCATATTTTTACATTTCAAAAAAATATGGAGAAAAATAAAGATATACATGAAGACATAATGTACATGTACATGTGTGTAAATTTTCAGTACAAATTACGTTGAAATGATGGCTGTGTAAAAAAACAAATCTAGGACTTTTCAACACATGATATTATTCATCCTCAAAGTCCAGAAATTTATCTTTTTTGTACAGGCCGCATTTCAAGGTAATTTCATCTTGAATTCTTACACACATATACATTTCATCCTTTTATACTTGCATTTTTTTCAGATTTTTTTAAAACTAGAAAGTTTGAATTTTGAATTTTTCAAAACTAAAGGGCTCCTTGGAGTCTGTTTGGTGTCATGAGATGGTTGTTGCGGATATGGTCATTGTTGTAGTTTGCTGATTGTAGATCAGATCGCTTTGAGTTTTTCTTTTTTATTCGCCTATGCATAACTTTGATCGGTTGTGTGCATCCTAGCTATGCAGTGTGTTTGCATCCTCTTGATGTCCCATTTCACATTAATAAAATCCACCCCTAGTCGAAAAAGCCTGATGAAACAATAGAATTGATTAAAGCTTCCTTAGTCATTTTTTTAGCAAATCTATTTTATTTTATGAAAACATCGCATGGCTAATTAAATTTTTTGATCATTATTTTGCTAGTCCCCATTGAATCATCCGACTCTCCAACTTCCTTCAGATGCCTGGCCTCGATATATTTGTCTTCTTTTCGCCTGAGCTAAACTTCTGCAATAGGACTCCATGATTATTGGGATGTCTAACCATGTGCATCAGCTTGGATGATAAACATCCAGCATAAATGGGAGAAACAAGAGAGGTTGACATGAGTATGCAAGTTGATGCGAAATGCCTGGCTGGAATTCCAGACAGCTTGGACACGTTGAGACGACCAAGCAAAAGCATAGGCGGCGGCAGCTCACCATGTTAATTCGGTTTATCGGAGCTGAAGAAGTTTAGCACCACTAAGTGCATAATTGTTGTGCACGTTCGACCGATATCAATCCGTATCTTAGTTAACTATCAGCAGCACGGATCACAAGGCGCATAAACAACTGCTGTGCTTACGTTATTCAGCTGTATAAATACACCTGTTGTTCACCACAACTAAATCATCCACAGCTTGCAAGAAGTAATATAGCTAGCCCAGTTTTTGCGAGTCCAAAAGCAGAAGAGGTCGATCATGGCAAAGCGTGACCAGAAGGAGGCGTCTCTCTTGGTGCTCGTGGCCATGGTGGTCGTCATGGTCGTTCTCGCCGTCCAGGTGAAGTCGGTGGTGGCGGCCGGCGAGTACACCGAGGCCATGATGAAAGTTGTGAGGGAACAAGTGAATGCCGTTAACTTCACCGGAAACGACGCCCGCCCCGGCCTCATCCGGCTCATGTTCCACGACTGCTTTGTCAATGTAAGTAATTGAAGATACTTCGCCGCAAAAAGAAGATACTTTTTGCAATTTCTCGCGAAAAAATGATACTTTTGGAATATACGTACCGTGGATATTTGAAAAACTCTTTTGTTGATGTAACAACAGAATTCTACGTACCGAACTTAGAGCGTAAACTAAGCCATAATATCACGTCGGTATGTCAGGGTTGTGATGGATCCGTGCTGCTGATGACCTCGCGCGAAAGCAGCGCCGATGGGACGACGGAGAAGGACTCGGGCTTCAACATCGGCCTCCGTGGCTTCGAGGTGATCGACAAGATCAAGGAGAAGCTCGCCGACTACAAGGTCACCTGCACCGACGCCGTCATCTACGCGGCGCGCGAGGCAGTCTACCTGCTGAGCAACGGCAAAATCGCCTACAACGTCGACGGGCCGGGCCGCAAGGACGGCGTCATCTCCAGATCAGAGGACCCGGAAAAATACCTTCCAACCCCCAGCTCCGACTTCGCGGTCCTCGTGAAAAAGTTCACCGACAAGGTCGTCTTCACTGAGAAGGATGTCGTCGCCCTCTCCGGCGCGCACGCAGTGGGCGTCGCTCACAGCACGACCATTAACGTCACTGGTACCCCTGAAATGTACCAAACGGCCGTCGGCTGGGAAACATTCAAGGATCCAAATGCAGTTAAGAACAACGTCCGCGAGTACGACGGCGGCCCGCTGAAGATCTCCTCCGGTTACAAAGACGACAACAAGGAGAGAATGGCGGCGAAGGGCGTCCTGGACAACAGCTTCTACAACGCCGTCCTCCAGAAGATGGCGCTTTTCCCATCCGACAGGGTGCTGGGGGTGAACGCGGTGACCAAGGTGAGGGAGTACATGAATAATGCCGGCACGTGGAACAACGACTTCGGCAGCGCCATGGAAAAGCTCAGCAAGCTCCGCGCCACGAGCGACCCTTCCAAGATCGAGATCAGGAACGTGTGCAGTAAGACCAACTAGAGGCTCCTCGAGAAAATTTGAAACGAGGCAAAACATGATCGCCTTTATTCATTATTATGTTTGTTGATTTACTTATATATTATTATGTCGGACGGTATATTATTGTCAAAAGAAAACATGGGCACCGGTGTTTATTTCCTTTGGTTTGACACATGCTCCTCCGTTTTAGTGATCTAAACGCTTTTATATTAGTTTACGGAGGGATTACTTATTTATATACGTGTCTCCGGATATAGGTGTGGTTCTGTAATCGTCCACCCAGTTATCCTACTGTAATAACTATGACAATTAACTAATTGATTGCATGTTGACTTCCCTAAAAAAAACTAATTGAGTGGACTATTTTGTGAACTTTCAAAAATTCAAAATATTTTGATAGCTCAAATCATCAGTCCAATTAAAGATTTGTTTTCATCATTAAAATTCATCACGACAAGACTTTCGAAACTAGACTCAATATTTGTATATTCCGATGATTTTATTTCGGGTAAAGAGTTACCCAGCTGCAATATACAAGTTGTCAACCTATCCACACAAGCATGACAAATAATTTTGTGTGTGCAACATTTCAATCATTTTTATAGGTTGGGAGTTATGATCCTGTAGTATAAGAGTTATCACTATTGTTCGTTACCGATAACATTATGTGCGTTTACTAGCGATAGTTATTGATTACAAAACTAGACCTCACTGCAATTGTTCATGTTTTTTTTTCTAAAGGGGCGCTTTTTATATTACTTAAAAGATTTAAGTATTACACCCGGTCTCTGCATAACTAATATATACACAGTCAAAAAAAGTCCTCTCACACAAATAAAAAATTTAAAAGGCGAAATACAAAGAAACATGTAGAGTCCGTGTAACGCCTAAAGCGTTGGGGGAGGGGGGGGGGGTGATCCTGAGATCATGTTGCCACCCATGTTGGGTAAAAGTGTACGCACCTCCGTAAACAAGTTTCGATTCTCCACACGTTGTAGAGAGGACCATAAACGAAGAGTACCGATGCATCTGTAGATAACCTGCATCAGAGAAATACGTTTATCATTAAAAACCTTATCATTTCTACATAGCCAAAGCGACCAAATAACTACATCAGTATTCATATAACTACATCACTATTATGGCCGTGAATGTACCTAGCATGCTGGGTAATTTACATTGTACCATGTGGCACTAACTACTCGCTGCCGTCGGCACCAAGCTCCTTTACTCCACGGTGTACCACCCCCAAACCGACGGCCAGAGCAAGCGCGTGAACCAATGCCACAAAATATATCTCCATTGCGTCGTGCAAGATCGACCCGAGCGGTGGCGCAAGTGGCTTGCGGTAGCAAAATTCTGGTAAAATTCGACGCATCACTCTTCACTCCAATGTTCACCGTTCAAGGCTCTCTACAGCAAAGAGCGAAATTTGCGCGTCCTGCCTTTCCTCAGAGATCAGCTGCCCACTGACGCGGCGAGTGGTGACTTGGATTGGGTCACGCACATCAAACTGCCGCGCGCCAGCTGGCTCTAGCGCACATAGGAATTCAAGAAGCAAGCCGATCGACACCGCATTGAGAACATCTTCACCGTTGATGAGCAAGTCCTCCTCAAGGTCTAGCCATACTTGCAAGTCTCCGTCGCCAGTAGGCCCTGCCGCAAACGTGCGTACAAGTACTTCGGTCCATTCACGGTCACTAAGTGCAGGGCCGTCCAGAGGCCTGTGCGAGAGGTGCGACCGCACAGGGCCCCCATATCCCAGGGGCCCCCAATTTTGGGCCGACGTTGTATATTTTTTGTTAGCCTATGTAATTTCTCTGCACTGTTTTGGGCCTGTGGCCTGGTCTGACCGCTCGAGCGCTCCCTCCCAATCGCGATTGATCGCATGCCCTGAAGCCTCTTCCTAACTCCCTCAGCTCTCTCTGCCCGATGACTCGATCTAATCTGCTTGTCGAGGCACGACGGCGAGAAGCAGGATGGCAAGGGCATGCAGCAGAATTCGCCCCAAAAATTCAAATATAAACCAGCGCGAGCAAGGGCTAACGCCACCAAGAAAAGCAGAAGGCAGCCGCTGCTAGCCGGCGGTCAAACACCCGAGCCTAGGCCAGATCAATTTGCAGATTAATCAGGTGCGCCCAAGACCAAGCAGATTTAATTTGGTTATTTTTCTATTCAGTTATTTAATGGCTAATGAGTACATTGTATAGGTGGATCAGTTCTTAAGTTAATTAGCTAATAAATTGCTATATGTTTATTGTTCAACCGATGTAATCTTTATAGAAGATAGTTGGTGTATTAGATATATTTCATAATCTTGTACGAAATCCATCTATTTAAGTTAATAGGACTTAAATGAGAGTATCCTTTAGTCATATTAATATTTTTAGTTACAAGAGTTTTCCATATTTTAAGGCATCATTTGCATTTCGCACCGGGCCCGCGAATTCCTGGAGACGGCCCTGACTAAGTGCAACAACGCCCTCTCACACAAACTCGACCTCGCGCAAGACAGCATGATCCACCCCGTTTTCCATGTTTTGCAGCTCAAGCCATTCACTCCCAACTACTCGCTGGTCTTGTCTGAGCTATCCAAGATTTTTGACCTAACGGACGCGCCGCTCGCTCCGATCGCCACCCTAGAGCACTGCATGGTGAAGAAGACGTGGCGATTACCCAAATTCGTGTCCAATGGTCCACGCTACAGATGGATGCCACAACGTGGGAAGATTATAATATGTTATGCTTGCGCTACCCCAATGCCGTCATCTGGGAAGAAGCAGCACCTCAAGTAGAGGCAACTGTCATATATGCAGTTCAGGTTCAGGAACCTGAACCTACATCGGACTGAAAGTGCACTTGCGTGTAGCGACCGGATTTGTGTCGCGGGCCTTGTAAACCGCGAGAGCCCAAGGGGCATATAACTACTTACGCCTAGCGAGAGTACTCTTAGGGGTTATCGAATGAGAATTACGGCCACTTGCTCTCACCCACTGGTGTTGTTTCATTCTCACCCGCTCATTCCTCCCCTCTCACTTACTACCTCCTCTGATCCCCAATGCTTGGGGTGTTACATGGACATGGGGCCTCCTTCTCCAGCAAGCAATCCTACTCCCTCCTCACGGTTGTGCATGGCGAGGACTTCAATGCCTATCGGCCAAACACTAGGAACAACCTCTTCCACAAGAACATCGCTCTGCATCCTCTACCCCTGCCGCCATGCCCTACGAGAATGCGTTACACCTTTTCATTCCATGTCGTTGTGCAAATCAAGTTTGGCTCAACTTGGGTTTGCCACCCTCATCTCCATCGACCTTATTTGGGATGTATCCTCTCTGCATAGGCTCAACAATAACAACTGTCTTAATGTGGCTCTCTCTATCCTTTCGAACATTTGGGACTCGAGGAATGCTTGTGTCTTTTATGGCAAGACACACGATGCAAAGGGCTTGCCATTAGGAACACAGTCTTGTTAAGTTAGTAAGTGCAGGAAGAAGACTGTTGTAATGAAAATTTGACAATGCATCTGATATGCATGAGGATATAATCAATGTTAAACCACTAGAATTAGGCCTACGTTGCAACGGGCAATGACCTAGTTCTATAAAACTAGCCTGATGGTTGTTTGAGTAATGCATTCAGTTCAGGTGGGGACTTCCCGTTCCCTCCCGTGATTGCTAAAATGGAAAAAGGAAAAACTAACGACTGCAGGAAAGCTTTGATTACAATTGAATATTTTCGCGAGGGCATTTTTGAACCAGTAACGCGCAATTCAGATTACTAAGATTTAAGGGAGGAAAACCGGGAATCAGCGAATCCGCGAGATTAATTGCAAAACGATGCAAGTTGATCGTGGCAACTTGCACACGCGCGTACGTTGACCAATACATATTTTGGTGGCGTAACGACACCACGCGCGCGGTCCAGCTGATTATCCAGAGATTATGATAAGCTAGCTGTGGCTGTGCTAAGCACCATGATGCATGCTTGCTTGGCCTGCATTTCTGGCATCGACTGTATCCAAACAGTTAATTAATTAAGCACGCGTTACGCCAAATGCTTGAACGACAAGCAGCAGCAGGATAGACAAGTGCGTCAGGTGCATGCAAGCTATCGAAGCCCAGCGAGATCTCCGGCGTGCGCCCATGCATTCAATGCAGCTCTTTGCTCCGTCGTGATCAACGTCAGTGTGCATGCTATAGAGCCGCTATATATACCGCTCGATCTCAACACACACACAACAATTCATCTTGTATTCCAGGAAAAAAATAAGGTTAGCAATATCCATCTCCAGATCGATCTACGATGGTGATCAAGCTCGGCGCCGGCGCCATCGGGGTGTTTGTCTGCCTGTCGCTCGTCTTCTTCGTCGGGCACGGGCAGCCCGTGCTGGCCGACGGTGGCGCTGGCAAGAAGCACGATGACGTTGCGGACACGGTTAAGAAGGAAGTAGCCAAGGCCATGGACAAAAACGATCGTGTCGGCGCCGCCCTCGTCCGGTTGCTCTTTCACGACTGCTGGGTCCACGTAAGTATAAGCAAGGCATGATCCGACAAATTTGCATGCCGTATTGCCGTCGATGACAGATGTAGGACTATCTATCCATGCATGCACTTTTGCGTAGTAATAAACGATGTACGTGCAGGGCTGCGATGGATCGGTGCTCTTAGACAGGACGCCGGACGGCGGCAGCACGGAGAAGGACGCGATAAACAACATCGGCCTGGAGGGCTTCGACCTGATCGACAGGATAAAAGGCAAGCTCGGCGAAAGCGTCTCCTGTGCCGACATCGTCGTGCTGGCCGCCCGGGACGCGGCCTTCATCCTCAGCCGTGGCAACATCGCCTACAACGTCACGATGGGCCGCATGGACGGCGTGGTCTCATCGGCGCACGACGCCGACGCCGTCCTCCCTCCTTCCACGTTCAACTTCACGCAGCTCAAGGCCAACTTCGCCGCCAGGAACTTCACCCAGACGGAGCTGGTCGTCCTCTCCGGCGCGCACGCCGTCGGCGTCGCCCACCTCTCGTCGTTCCGCGACCGGCTCGACAACGCCACCGCCACCCCGATCAGCGTCAGGTACCAGAACGCGCTCCGCGACCATGTCGAGGACAAGACGACGGAGGCGGTGCCCGACCCGACGGAGACGAACAACATCCGCGACATGGAGTTGGCCTTCCGGAACGCCTCCGGGTACAACGCCACTGGGGTGGACACGTCCAGGGCGGCGAGGGGGGTCCTGGACAACAGCTACTACCACGCCAACCTCCAGAACAAGGTGCTCTTCAGGTCCGACTGGGAGCTGCGCAACGACACCACCGGCGCCGCCGGGAGGGACATGAGGGAGTTCAGAGACAACGCCGCCACGTGGTACCTGCTATTCGGCAAGGCCATGGCCAAGCTCAGCGAGATCCCCGCCGAGGGCACCCGCTTCGAGATCAGGAAGGACTGCAGAACCACCAACTGAAACTGCCACGACATACGGCGTCCAAAATTCGGTCATGTGCAGCGTATAGTAATCGTTCAAAAGTTTGTCCTCTGCCTAAGTTGTACTACTACTCCGATATTCACCGCAAATAAAACTATAAATAATCTTTTCTTTTAGGAAAAACTTTCAATCTATTCATCTTCAATTATGGCAGTACAATGAATACTAGAAATAAAAATTACATCCAGAATCGTAGACCACCTAGCGACGACTACAAGCACCGAAGCGAGCCGAAGGCGTGCCGCCGTCATCGCCCCTCCATCGCCGGAGTCGGGCACAACTTGTTGTAGTAGACAGTCGGGAAGTCGTCGTGCTAAGGCCCCATAGGACCAGCATCCAAGAACAGCAACCGCCGCCGATGAAAAATAACGTAGATCGGAAGGATCCAAACCGAAGCCACACGAACGTAGACGAACAACAACGAGATCCGAGCAAATCCACCAAAGATAGATCTGCCGGAGACACACCTCCACACGCCCACCAACGATACTAGACGCACCGCCGGAAGGGGGCTAGGTGGGGAGACCTTTATTCCATCTTCAGGGAGCCGTCGTCGTCTCGCCTTCCTGAGTAGGACACAAACCCTAACAAGATTGAAACAAACGACTAAAAATGGAGCCCTCCCGCCGGCCCTTGCCAGGATCCACCGTGCCTCCATGGCCCTAGGGCCATCGGAGACGAGGCGGACCTGCACCGGCGCCGGCGAGAAGCACGAATCCTAACTTTCTTTCTTGGAGGAGGAGGAGGAGGAGAAATTGGTTCTTATATTATAAATAATCTTCTACTATATCTAAATAGCTAGCCCCCACTAGTATATTTCTCTCAACATGCAAGTATGACATCTCATCATTTAACATGCCTGACGAAAAGGTCCAACACAACAACATGCAATCACGCGTAATAAAAACCACCTCAACATGCAAACATGCATGAGAATTTACACTCTATTATGTTATTTACATTATACATTAATCAAATAGCATAAATCATATTTATGTTCAATTTTAGTGATATTAGCTCTAATTATTCATGTTTCATACAACCAATTCTAACTAAATATATTGCCAAAACTTCCCGCAACAACGTGTGGGGTATCATCTAGTTAAATAAAGAGTACAACCAAGCGACCTACGAGCCCCACAAACCATAGTGTTTATCCTTCTCGTCAGCCACTCCCCCCCCCCCCCCCCCCCCCGCGTTCGAAATGGGCTGTCACATTTGGTACAGTAGCGGTAGTCGGTTCCACTCGTTTTTTTCATGGATGTTTTTGTTTTGTTTTGTTTCTGTATGTTTTGGGCAGGTTCTGGTCTTTTTTTTTCTTTTTTTCCTTTTTCCTTTTTTCTTTTTCATTCATTTTAGTTTTCATATACAAAATTCTCATAATGGGGTTGTCAATCTCTCAACGATTACGAGCAAGATTAAATTGTATAATTTTTGATTGATAGATCTGACAAAAATACAAAATTAAATTTAAAAAATTGCAGCAGGGTATTTTTGGATTTAATATATGATAAAAGGTAGATCCGGGGGGCATAATTTTTCCTAGAGGCTTCTCTCGAAAAAATAGCATACGGTGGGTAACAAATTACTGTTGGGCAATTGATAAAAAAACAAATAATTATGATGATATACAAGGCAATGATCGTACATAGGCATCACATCCAAGAACGTCGGGAGAGAAACGGTTATCTAGATACTAACTATGGACCCATAGGTCCATGGTAAACCATTCATGCATCATCGGAGGGGCAGTAAGGATGATGAAGAACCCCTCTGTGATCATTTCCTCCTCCAGTGGAGTACCGAAGAAGGCCTCCAGATGGGATCTCTCGAGAACAAAGGCTTGCGGCACGGAAAAATTATTTCGTGGACTCCCTGGTAGGTTTCCTGATTTTAGAGTATTTACAAAGGCGGAGTTAGGTCAAACAGAGGCTTGTGGTCCCCACTAGGTACCAGGGCACGCAAGGGGACTGTGGCATGCCCTGGTGCCTAGTGGGCCACTCCTCTGTCTTCTCGTTCCTTCCTGAAGCTTCCAGGGTCTCTTATTGCAAGAAAAAAATCTCTAAAAAGTTTTGTGGCATTTGGATTTTGTTTGGTATTGATATTCTGCAAAGTAAAAAACAAGCAAAAAACAGCAACTGACACTTGGAACTGAGTTAGTAGGTTAGTCCCAAAAAATATATAAAGTTACTTGTAAAGGTATATTAAACATCCAAGATTGATACTATAATAATATGGAACAATAAAAATTATAGATACGTTGGAGACGTGGTCGATGATGTCCCGGGCAATGATGGCGAAGACGGACCGGCGATGGAGACCGCACGGACGAGCGGCTGGTAGCGATGCACGAAGGCGTCCCTTGGGCGGCGCGTCCAACCTGGCTGCGCGGTTGATGATGAAGTGGACGGTGTAGAGTCGACGCCGATGTCGGAGTAGAGGCGCGGGCGTCGCAAACCAATCTTAGGTCAAAAAACGAAAAAGAAAACGCCGATCAAGATGACCGGCGGGAAAGAGAAAACCCGGAGCAAGGGCTCGGGAAAAAAACTCTCTAGGGCAGCTAGCCAACATGGCCTGCGGACGAACCCTAGGTACGGACGATGCGGCCCCCGGCGGCGGTCATGGAGGCCGACCGCCACAGGGGCGGCGCGCGGGGCGGAAGCTACGAGCGACGGCTAGGGTTGGATCGGTTAATCTGATACCATGATAGAAGGGATAGAGAGAGATTGGTGGAATCGATTATGTATTGGTTGAGCCTCATGCGCATATATATATATGAGTACAATGACTAACTTGGAGTACAAGACAAGGCAGGAACAAATTTTATTTTATCGCGTCTTTTCTAATAATCAATATACTCAACAGTTTCTCTACATTTTATGCAGGTTTTGGTCTTTTTCGTTTTATCTTTTTTATTTTCTTTTTCATAAAAAAAATCTTTTTCAAGTTCGTCAACATTTTTTCAAATTTGTGAACTTCTTATTCTTAAATTTTTCAAACCCATGAACTCTTTCTAAAATTTGTGAAGTTTTTAGAATTTAATTATTTTTTACAGTTTTAACTTTTTCCAAATTCATGATTTTTTTAAATTCGTGATTCTTATTTAAACTCACGATTTTTTTTAAATTCAATAAATTTTTTTTTGAAATTTTTTAAATTCATGAACTTTTTTTGAACCCGTGATTATTTTTTAGAGTCAACCGGTCAAAGGTCAGTAGTTATTGGTCAACCGGTTAGCTTTTTGTTTAGACAAGGTCAATTGATTAGATGTCAATTGTCTACCGAAGTACGTAACGAACCAAAGTGACCGAGCGAGGGAAAGCGTGAAGCGGGGCATGTGAGTGATCGCTTTTAATTGCGCCGGCACAGATTCGCGGGGCGCGTGAGTGCTGGTTTTACAAATACTAGTATGGCTCAATAATCTTCATAATCTCTACTACTCTCTACTACTTTCTACTTATACTACCTAAAAAGAACGTAAGGTTCCTATTTCACCTTTCTTCTCACCCCTTTTGTCCAACCTTTCATGTATATGATAATCAATCACCTTAATTTACTTATCTTCTGAATCAATTGCACTTTAATTTTTCACTTACCAAATTCCTCATCAAAATATAAGATAATTCATGGTCAGAATTTGATGAACATTTATTTACAGAATTGCGTTAATTTACTTACCTTCTGAACCAACTCCATTTTAATTTACTTACCAAATTCCTTATCAAAATATAAGATAATTCATGGTCAGAATTTGATGAACATTTATACTACTTAAAAAGAACGTAAGGTTCCCATTTCACTTTTCTTCCCACCCCTTTCGTCCAACCTTTCATGTATATGATAATCAATCACCTTAATTTACTTACCTTCTGAACCAATTGCACTTTAATTTTTTACTTACCAAATTCCTCATCAAAATGTAAGATAATTCATGGTCAGAATTTGATGAATATTTATTTACAGAATTCCGTTAATTTACTTACCTTCTGAACCAACTCCATTTTAATTTACTTACCAAATTCCTTATCAAAATATAAGATAATTCATGGTCAGAATTTGATGAACATTTATTTACACAATCGTGTTATTATTTATATCCTTTGCAACGCACGGGCATTGTTCTAGTATATATATATATATATAGGTAAATTGTTTGGGACACCTAGGTGCCTGGGCACCTAGGTCTGTTATGGTAATTCATATTCATTAGTGCATGGCATAAATTGAACAAAATAATAGTTTTTCATATTTCGTTTGCAAGCACTAGTATTCCTAAATGGAATGATTTCTTTACAAAAAAACAATCTGAACACTCGTACTTGGATTTGTATATACGTGCATTTACCCAAGATATAACCATGTGTACATGTTATTTGACCATGATATCAGTTAGTGGGTATTATACCTAACAAAAATATGTATGTGTTGTTTTATACACAATGAAAATATACACATAAATGTCATACATTTTAATAAGTATGTGTTAGTGTTATATTCAATAGAAATATACACATATATATACATACCTCGATGTGAATATACACATGAATATACATACCTTGATGTTAATATACACATGAATATGTACGCGTTACTGTTATACCCAATGAAAATATTCACATAAATATATATAACTCGATGCGAATTTAATTTGTATGTACCCACAAATTTCACACATTTTAATAAGCGGTGCATGTACCCGAGATGCGCACATGTACATTTTATTAGACCGTGATACCAATTAGTGAGTATTATACCTAATAAAAATATGCACTTGTTGGTATTATACCTAATGAAAGTATGTATGTATTGATATTATACCCAATAAAAATATATACGTGTTGCTGTTATATCTGATAAAAATGTGTACATGTTGGTGTACGTGCTAAAAATGTTGCGTATTATTTTTTTAATTAATTATCTTGCATCTACCATACATACCAAAATGTACGATAAATAATTAATTATAATTTTTTATCAAGAAGGGACAAATAATGACAGGTATTAATTAGACAAAAGCTATTACCTTCCATAGCAGTAACGTCATGCAAGCAAATAGGGAAGTACTAATGCAGGTATGCATGCAAAATTTAAACACATCTAGGCAAGAAGCCTCAGCACCTAGATGTCCCAAACCGCCGTCCTGAAATATGTATTTAATATATTTGTTTATTGCAACTATTATTTATAAAATGAAAAATCCATATTGCCAAAAGGGAAAATGTCCATGTACCTCATATATACGTACTAATTTAATATTTGGATAATGTTCTCTATGCAAAAAAGCATGTATTTTCACAAATCTGGTCACGGTTTAAAAAAATTACCAACATTTATGTATGTGCTCGTATACATTGATAAAAATGTTCCACTATTTTCCAACAAAACAAATCTACCCCTAATAATAAAAGGGCTATTATTTCTAGTCGTCCGTCATAAAAATTGCCCTCAAAGTTGCCCTAAATTACCCACTATACCACCTATAAGTGAAGAAGACTATTCATTTTTTTCTTTCAAAAAACGCCGCCCAGATTTGATTCTTATATACGCTAATACACTCACATTACTCAAGCACACAAGCAGCGCAGTGGGTAAGGCCCCAGTCGCGCTAGTCTTCAACGCACGAGACCGGGGTTAGGCGCCTGTTCGGCAGTCCTCCGCGGAGCGGAGCGCGCGGAGCGGCCTTTAGTCAACTCTGAAAATTATACCTGGATTGCCGCTCCGCTCCGGCGCGGAACCGCGGAGCAGTGGGAATCCGAACGCGGCCTAGGTCCATGCGCCGGTCGTGACGCCCCTGCTTTTTGTTATTTAGTTTTTGCTTTATTCGTTGGGATCTACTCGACTCAACCTCAACCCCAACGTTCGTTGGTCTCCACCACCACCGCCAAATTAAGCTGGCTTTTGTTCGTTGGTCTCCACGAACGTTCCTATGTGAGATGAACCAGGTTCACTCATTGTTTTTGTTCAGGATCCTTAATTGATTTTGTAAGTGCGCTGCTGGCTTGAATGCAGGAGTTGATGTGCCTTTTTTATATGCTCTGCTAACCACCCTTTAATTCAAGTTGACGTTCGTGTCAACGAACAAACACTGCCTTGATTATCGGGAGAGAATGTCCATAGAGAGTGTCTCTATTTTATGTGGAGTTCATTGTCTTCGTGACCCCGGTTTAAAAGAAGTGAAAGTCGGTGATTATCCTTTGCATGCCAAACTGAGGGACAGACTTCAATCACTGAGAAGACGCAATGTGTTATCCCTAACTGCCAGTGGGGGTGTAAACAAAGTCATTAACTAAGCTGGAATTATCCCCAAACTCATCAACCTAGCTAGGATTATTCTCCAGCCAACCTAGCTAGGCTTTGTAGCACGTTTGAGTATCATATAAACATAGTTCAACCGCAAGAGTCAACATGGTGTCCCCGCCAAAAAAAAAAGTCCACATGCTGTAACAAACTAATCATCCATATTAACTGTATAGTTGTGTTCTTTCAAAAAAGAATGTATAGTTGTGATTTTCCTAATCCTCCATGGAGAAGTACCATGTCATGTTGCATTGTCAACGCGTCTATAGCTGCAAATAATTCAACTACCTGTGTGGTACGGTAACCTCCTAATCATTCGAACATATTCTTTGTACCCAGTGGACACACCAGCTAATATGGTCATGTATACGTGTTCGTCCACGTCTTATCATGATTATTCGTGACCTATAAATACTCGTCGAGACCACAGTATTGTCACCATCGAGCACTCCCTGCAAGTGTCTTTCCTTAAACACACACGCAAATAGTACGTGAACAAGGCGATGGCGACGGCACCAAGCAAGGTTGTGGTGCTCATGGCGTTCATGGCCGCTGCGCTGAGCTCTGTGTCGATGACCGCTGGGCCCGCCGGGCTGCAGCACGGTTTCTACAACTCGTCGTGCCCAAAAGCCGAGGACACGGTGAGGAACGTTGTCCAAGGCATGATCCGCAACGACCCCACCATGGGCGCCGCCTTTGTTCGCCTCTTCTTCCACGATTGCTTGGTCAGGGTATGTACCTTTATCGAAACACATGCCACGGCAGTTTGAAACACTTTGGATTTCATTTGAAATCTAAATAAATTTCAGACATGACATGTTGATTCTATACAATCATGCATATGGGAGACCATCTGGAAAGCATGCATTGAAATTTCTGATTTTAACTACTGTTAAACATATTAGGGTTTGGAACAATGCTCGATACCCCTGATGGATACGGCTGCCATATATTTATAAGAGGGAACCGTACAAATACAGGTTATGTTACAATACGTATATCTAATATATACTTAGTCTAACACCCTTCCTCAATCTTAACGATGTCCTGAAACACTCAGAAGGTTAAGATTGCAACGATATCCTTCAAAAGAAAGCAAGGGCAAGGGTTTAATGAAAATATCAGCAAGCTGATCCTTAGAAGAAACAAACTTAATCTAAAGGAGCTTCTGAGCAACACGTTCCCTCACAAAATGATAGTCAACTTCAATGTGCTTCGTTCGGGCATGAAATGTTAGACTAAGTATATATTAGATATACGTGTTATAACATAACCTATATTTATACGGTTCCCTCTTATAAATATATGACAGTCGTACCCACCAATGGTATCGAGCATTGTTCCAAATCCTAATATGTTTAACATGGTATCAGACGACGCGTTCGATCTGCGCCGTGCTTCCGCCTCCTCTGCCGCCGCCGCGTCGGCCTCCGCGGCCGTGCCGCCTCCGTTAACCCTGACGACGGAATCGCCGTTCATGGCATCAACCCCGCTCGCCTGGGCTCGTCCGGCTGCATCGGGCTCGCGTCCTCCAGCGCCCCGATCGCCCCCGATCCATCCATCGCTTGCCAATGATGCATCGATCTTGCGTGATGCTTCTCTGGCGGCAAACTCTACACAGCTGCCCTACGTCGCCTCTACACAGATGCCCTACAGCGTGCATGCATCAGGCCCCCGCGATGCGTTCCTGGCAGCAACCTACGGCGCCAACGCGCAGCTGTCCCGTGATGCGTCTCTCGCGCCGCAGCTCTACGGCGCCTCTGCGCAACTGCCCTATGGCGGGCCTCAGTCTCGCGATGCGCCGCCCGCTAAAGGCCCCCGTGGTGCCCCCGTCCAGGTGCCCTACGGCGGGCCGTATCCCGCGCCGTACATCGCGCCATCGTTGGTGTTGTCTGCTTTGTCCTCCGCGGTGCCCTACGATGCGCCGTATGGAGCGCCCTACGCCGCTTCTGGGACGTACGTCACGCCGCCCCTGCAGCCCTACGGTGTATCTCCTACGGCGCTTTACGGTCATCACCAACACTACCGTGCGCCTCCATGCCGATGCGCTGATCCCATATAGTGCTCCTCCGACGTACGACTCGCAGCTCTCCGCATCGGTGGCTGAACCAGGACCGTTTCACTTCGCTCATCTGGTGACCGTGAAACTCTCTGCCGATAACTATCTCCTGTGGCGCGCTCAGGTGTTGCCACTGATGTGTAGTCACTATCTTGAGGGGTATGTTGATGGTACTTTGCCGTGTCCTCCGGCCATGGTTCCGGTGCCCTCGATCATGGTGTCCAACCCTGCTCATCGTCGGTGGATTGCTCAGGATCAGGCTATTCTGGCTGCCATTCAATCCTCGCTCACTCCCTTCGTGGCCGGCATGGTGGTCTTTGCCGCGGCGTTGAGGAACGCATGGGCCACACTCGACTCCAGCTTCTCCTCACAGTCGCTGGCTCGTTCTTCTGCCATCCGTAATCAGTTGGGTGAGGTCAAGAAAAATGAGCTCTCCGTCACGGCCTTCTTCAACAAGGTCAAAACCCTGGCTCATACATTGTCATCCATTGGGAAGCCTCTCTGTGATGAGGAGTTCACTTCATTCATTCTCAATGGGCTTGATGAGGACTATGATTCTCTCATTGAAACATCAATGGGCGTGACACGCCGATGCCGCCTCACGATCTCTATGCACGTCTCCTCAACACTGAACAGAGGCTCGCTGCTCGTCGCTTCGTTGGTGTCTACACTGAGGGTCCTTCTGCGAACGCTACTCTTCGCGGGGGCGCCCGCGGTGCCAAGCAGAAAGTGTCGCCGACCTCGGGCAACCAGCCCCGTCCGCCCGCTCCACCTCTGACGGCTGGCCGCAAGCGGCTCCACTGGGATGCATGTGGTGGTGGGGTTGAGTGCCAATTCTGCGGCATTGAGGGGCACTTGGCGTCTCGCTACCATCGTCGCTTTAAACGAGATTTTCTTGGCATTGGGAACAATGGGAAGGGCAATGAGAAGCAAGCTGCTCTAGCTACACCGGATCCCGGGTTCACTCCTTCATACTTGGTGGATCCTGCCTGGTACATGGACACTGGCGCTACAGACCATTTAATGAGCCAGCTTGACAAGCTGGCCACTCGCCAGCCCTACACCGGTCACGATCAGGTCCGCATGGCCAATGGATCAGGTATGCCCATCTCACATGTTGGTCAGGCATCTCTCCTTTCACGTACCACTAAAACCTTGTGTCTGCTTGATGTCCTTCGTGTTCCTTCAGTCACACGTAGTTTACTCTCGGTTCCTAAATTAACTCGTGACAACAATGTGTTTGTTGAGTTTCACCCTTTCCATTTTTTTTAAGGACCGGGACACGAGGGACGTTTTTTCTTAGTGGTCGAGCTCGCGACGGCTTATACGCGCTTGATGTGCCATGAGTCTCTCAAGTTTTCAGTGGTGTTCGGGTGTCATCGTCGCAGTGGCACTCTCGCCTTGGCCACCCCGCTACTCCCATTGTGTGCCATGTGCTTCATCGTCATCATCTTTCTGTTTGAGTCGAGTAATAAGGAGTTTCTAGTGTGTGATGCCTGCCAACAAGGCAAGAGTCATCAGTTGCCTTTTTCTGTATCAAGTCGTGTTGTCACGGCTCCTCTTGAACTTGTGTTTTCAGACGTGTGGGGCTATGCCCAAACTTCTGTTAGTGGTCACAACTATTATGTCAGTTTCATCGATGCTTTCAGTCTTTTTACTTGGATTTATCTTATTAAGCGCAAATCTGATGTGTTTCATGTCTTTATGCAATTTCAAGCACATGTTGAACGATTGCTTAAGCACAAAATTATCCAGGTTTAGTCAGACTGGGGGGGGGGGGGTGAGTATCGTAACCTTAACACCTTCTTTCAGAAGCTTGGCATCTCACACCATGTGTCTTGTCCTCATACACATCAACAGAATGGTGCAGCTGAACGCAAGCACCGTCACATACTTGAAACTATCCTGACACTTCTTGCACATGCCTCTGTCCCGTTTCGGTTCTGTAGCAATGCTTTTGTTACTGCTTTGATAAACAAGATTCCCACACGACGTCTTCACATGAAGTCTCCGCTAGAAGTGTTGCTTAATGAAACTCCAGATTACTCCCTCCTCAAAGTGTTCGGCTGTGCGTGTTGGCCGCATCTTCGTCCGTACAATAAGCATAAACTTGAGTATTGATCCAAACAATGTGTGTTTCTTGGGTACAGTCCTCTCCATAAAGGTTACAAGTGTCTTCACATTCCGACAAATCGTGTTTATATTTCTCGTGATGTTGTGTTCGATGAGACTGTCTTCCCGTTTTCCACGCTCACATCACCCATAGATACTCCCGTCACCGAGTTGCACTCTTTTCCAGTTTTGCCTGATCAATTTGTGGATGCTGCATATTCTTCTCTGTTGTTGCCTAACCATGGTGCAGGGACTGGACGAGGCGCTCGATTTGAGCTTCTGGATGATGATACAGCTGTTGGCGAACGTTGCAGAAAACAAAAAAATTCCTACCGGTTTCACCAAGATCAATCTATGAGTTTATCTAGCAACGAGAGAGAGGAGTGCATCTACATACCCTTGTAGATCGAGCGGAAGCGTTCAAAAGAACGGGGTTGAGGGAGTCGTACTCGTCATGATCCAAATCACCGGAGATCCTAGCGCCGAACGGACGGCACCTCCGCGTTGAACACACGTACGGTCAGCGAGACGTCTCCTTCTTCTTGATCCAGCAAGGGGGAAGGAGAGGTTGATGAAGATCCAGCAGCACGACGACGTGGTGGTGGATGCAGCAGGGATCCCGGCAGGGCTTCGCCAAGCGTCTGCGGGAGGGAGAGGTGTAGCAAAGGGGAAAGGGAGGTGCCAAGTGCAAAGGTGCGGCTGCCCTCCTTCCCTCCCCCCTCTTTATATAGGTCCCCTTGGGGGGGCGCCGGCCCTAGGAGATGGGATCTCCTGGGGGGGCGGCCAAGGGAGTGCCTTGCCCCCAAGGCAAGTGGAGGCGCCCCCCACCTTTGGGTTTCCAACCCTAGGCGCAGGAGGGCCCAAGGGGGGGCGCACCAGCCCACCAGGGGCTGGTTCCCCTCCCACTTCAGCTCATGGGGCCCTCCGAGATAGGTGGCCCCACCCGGTGGACCCCCAGGACCCTTCCGGTGGTCCCGGTACAATACCGGTGACCCCCGAAACTTTCCCGATGGCCGAAACCTGACTTCCTATATATAATTCTTTACCTCCAGACCATTCAGGAACTCCTCGTGACGTCCGGGATCTCATACGGGACTCCTAACAACTTTCGGTTTACTGCATACTCATATCTCTACAACCCTAGCGTCACCGAACCTTAAGTGTGTAGACCCTACGGGTTCGGGAGACATGCAGACATGACCGAGACGCCTCTCCGGTCAATAACCAATAGCGGGATCTGGATACTCATGTTGGCTCCCACATGCTCCTCGATGATCTCATCAGATGAACCACGATGTCGAGGATTTAAGCAACCCCGTAACAATTCCCTTTATCAATCGGTACGTTACTTGCCCGAGACTCGATCGTCGGTATCCCAATACCTCGTTTAATCTCGTTACCGGCAAGTCACTTTACTCGTACCGTAATGCATGATCCCGTGACCAGACACTTGGTAACATTGAGCTCATTATGATGATGCATTACCAAGTGGGCCCAGAGATACCTCTCCGTCATACAGAGTGACAAATCCCAGTCTCGATTCGTGCCAACCCAACAGACACTTTCGGAGATACCCGTAGTGCACCTTTATAGTCACCCAGTTACGTTATGACGTTTGGCACACCCAAAGCACTCCTACGGTATCCGGGAGTTGCACAATCTCATGGTCTAAGGAAATGATACTTGACATTTGGAAAAGCTCTAGCTAAACAAACTACACGATCTTTGAGCTATGCTTAGGATTGGGTCTTGTCCATCACATCGTTCTCCTAATGATGTGATCCCGTTATCAATGACATCCAATGCCCATAGTCAGGAAACCATGACTATCTGTTGATCAACGAGCTAGTCAACTAGAGGCTCACTAGGGACACGTTGTGGTCTATGTATTCACACGTGTATTACGATTTCCGGATAACACAATTATAGCATGAATAATAGACTATTACCATGAACAAAGAAATATAATAATAACCATTTTATTATTGCCTCTAGGGCATATTTCCAACAACAACCACACCTGCGCCAGCTGCTGCTATGCCGGATGAGGCGCTCGACGAGGCTGCCCCGCCACTACCCCGCCTGACCCCGACGTCGATCACGCGTGCATGTCCCATGCACGTGGATCCAATGGGGTGCCCGAGTCGCCTGGGCCAGCGGCCTCACTGTCGCCTGGGCCGGTCGAACCTGCGGAGCTGTCGGCCGGGCCGGCTGGACCTGCGGGTCTATCCCCTGGGCCGGGGGTCTCGCAGGTCATCGAGTCATCGTCGCCTGGTCCGTCAACGCCGGTCACGCCCGGTCTGTCTTCGCCGACCCTGACCGTGCCACCGGATGCGCTTGTTGACTCGCTCGCCGGCGCGTCCTCCTCGCCACTGATGGGCAGTGGCTCCTCTGGTGTGGCAGCTCCAGCGCCATCTCCGCCTGTCGTCATGCGTCCCATACTCCCAGCAAAAGTGGCATCTTCCAACCAAAGAAGCGCACTGACGGCACTGTCGCATGGCTTGCGGCCTGTGTGGCGCATGCTGAGGCTGATCCTACGACTGAACCACGACATTTTCGAGCAGCGCTTGGCATCCCACATTGGCGTGTTGCGATGGAGCAGGAGATTCATGCTCTTCAGAGAAACAACACTTGGCATCTTGTTCCACCTCCATCTGATGTCAATATCATTGACTCTAAATGGGTATTCAAGATGAAGAAGCATGCTGATGGCTCCATTGAGAGGTACAAGGCACGCCTGGTTGCCAAGGGATTTAAACAACGGTACGGCATTGATTACGAAGACACATTCAGTCCTGTTATTAAACCAACTACTACTCGTGTTCTTCTCTCTTTGGCCGTTACTCGCGGATGGTCGCTTCGACAGCTTGACGTTCATAATGCCTTTCTCCATGGAGTTTTGAAAGAAGAGGTTTTTATGCGTCAGCCGCCAGGTTTTGCCGATCCTTCTCAGCCACATCATTTGTGTCGCCTTGTCAAAGCTCTCTATGGTTTGAAGCAGGCCCCGCGTGTGTGGCATGCCCGTCTTGGCGCTGCTCTTCGTGCACATGGGTTTGCTCCTTCTACAGCAGACACGTCTCTGTTTATTATTCAGTGACCTAAGGTGACTATGTACATTCTGGTCTATGTTGATGACATCATCCTTGTCAGTCCATCTGCTTCTGCTACGGATCGGCTTGTGTCCTCTCTTGGTGCTGAGTTTGCTGCTAAGGATCTTGGGAGACTGCATTATTTTCTGGGCCTAGAGGTTCTTCATTCTGATAGTGGCTTGACTCTTACTCAAAAGAAGTACTCTCAGGATCTCCTGCGTCGTGCAGGTATGTTGCAGTGCAAGTCTGCTACGACTCCCATGTCTGCCGCAGACAAACTGACAGCTCTTGCTGGTGACATGCTCTCTCCTGAGGATGCCACTGAGTACCGCAACATTGTGGGTGGTCTGTAGTACTTGCTCATTACTCGACCAGACATATCATTTGCAGTTAACCGTGTGTGCCAGTATCTTCATGCACCACGTGATTCTCACTGGTCAGCTGTTAAGCGCATCTTGCGCTATGTTCGTCACACTGGTTCATATGGTCTCCATCTTCAGCCTGCACGTTCTAGACTGATCTCAGCATTTTCTGATGTCGATTGGGCTGGTAGTCCTGATGATTGACGATCCACGGGGGGACATGGTGTGTTCTTTGGGCCTAACTTGATCGCCTGGCAAGCTCGCAAGCAAGCTACGGTGTCTCGGAGTAGTACCGAAGCTGAGTACAAATACAAGTTATGTTACAACACGTATATCTAATATATACTTAGTCTAACAACTACTAACATTCAAGAATAGAATAAAACTGTCTAGGTGGAAATAGTACAATCAGACTTTTCTTGATTTTTCATGTTTATGCAATATATTTGTTCCGTCTACTTTTCCTAACATAAATATGCACAAATTGGAAACGTATATTTAAAATTAAATGACCTTTTACAGGGTTGCGATGCCTCCATTCTGCTGGACCCGACGACCAGCAAGCCAGAGACTGAGAAAACAACAATCCCCCTACGCGGATACGATGCCGTGAACAAGATCAAGGACGCCGTGGAGGCCGTCTGCCCGGGTGTTGTCTCCTGTGCCGACATCCTGGCCTTTGCGGCACGTGACTCCACCTGTGCCTCAGGCGGGTTCACCTTCCACATGCCATCCGGGCGCCTGGACGACTTCCAGTCAATCGCCGACGAGGTCTTCCAGGGCATCCCATCCCCGCGTTTCAGCTCCAAGAACTTCTTGATAGCTTCACCGCCAAGGGCCTCAACGCTTCCTCAATCTTAACGATGTCCTGAAACACTCAGAAGGTTAATATTGCAACGATATCCTTCAAAAGAAAGCAAGGGCAAGGGTTTAATGAAAATATCAGCAAGCTGATCCTTAGAAGAAACAAACTTAATCTAAAGGAGCTTCTGAGCAACACGTTCCCTCACAAAATGATAGTCAACTTCAATGTGCTTCGTTCGGGCATGAAATGTTAGACTAAGTATATATTAGATATACGTGTTATAACATAACCTATATTTATACGGTTCCCTCTTATAAATATATGACAGTCGTACCCACCAATGGTATCGAGCATTGTTCCAAATCCTAATATGTTTAACATGGTATCAGACGACGCGTTCGATCTGCGCCGTGCTTCCGCCTCCTCTGCCGCCGCCGCGTCGGCCTCCGCGGCCGTGCCGCCTCCGTCAACCCTGACGACGGAATCGCCGTTCATGGCATCAACCCCGCTCGCCTGGGCTCGTCCGGCTGCATCGGGCTCGCGTCCTCCAGCGCCCCGATCGCCCCCGATCCATCCATCGCTTGCCAATGATGCATCGATCTTGCGTGATGCTTCTCTGGCGGCAAACTCTACACAGCTGCCCTACGTCGCCTCTACACAGATGCCCTACAGCGTGCATGCATCAGGCCCCCGCGATGCGTTCCTGGCAGCAACCTACGGCGCCAACGCGCAGCTGTCCCGTGATGCGTCTCTCGCGCCGCAGCTCTACGGCGCCTCTGCGCAACTGCCCTATGGCGGGCCTCAGTCTCGCGATGCGCCGCCCGCTAAAGGCCCCCGTGGTGCCCCCGTCCAGGTGCCCTACGGCGGGCCGTATCCCGCGCCGTACATCGCGCCATCGTTGGTGTTGTCTGCTTTGTCCTCCGCGGTGCCCTACGATGCGCCGTATGGAGCGCCCTACGCCGCTTCTGGGACGTACGTCACGCCGCCCCTGCAGCCCTACGGTGTATCTCCTACGGCGCTTTACGGTCATCACCAACACTACCGTGCGCCTCCATGCCGATGCGCTGATCCCATATAGTGCTCCTCCGACGTACGACTCGCAGCTCTCCGCATCGGTGGCTGAACCAGGACCGTTTCACTTCGCTCATCTGGTGACCGTGAAACTCTCTGCCGATAACTATCTCCTGTGGCGCGCTCAGGTGTTGCCACTGATGTGTAGTCACTATCTTGAGGGGTATGTTGATGGTACTTTGCCGTGTCCTCCGGCCATGGTTCCGGTGCCCTCGATCATGGTGTCCAACCCTGCTCATCGTCGGTGGATTGCTCAGGATCAGGCTATTCTGGCTGCCATTCAATCCTCGCTCACTCCCTTCGTGGCCGGCATGGTGGTCTTTGCCGCGGCGTTGAGGGACGCATGGGCCACACTCGACTCCAGCTTCTCCTCACAGTCGCTGGCTCGTTCTTCTGCCATCCGTAATCAGTTGGGTGAGGTCAAGAAAAATGAGCTCTCCGTCACGGCCTTCTTCAACAAGGTCAAAACCCTGGCTCATACATTGTCATCCATTGGGAAGCCTCTCTGTGATGAGGAGTTCACTTCATTCATTCTCAATGGGCTTGATGAGGACTATGATTCTCTCATTGAAAACATCAATGGGCGTGACACGCCGATGCCGCCTCACGATCTCTATGCACGTCTCCTCAACACTGAACAGAGGCTCGCTGCTCGTCGCTTCGTTGGTGTCTACACTGAGGGTCCTTCTGCGAACGCTACTCTTCGCGGGGGCGCCCGCGGTGCCAAGCAGAAAGTGTCGCCGACCTCGGGCAACCAGCCCCGTCCGCCCGCTCCACCTCTGACGGCTGGCCGCAAGCGGCTCCACTGGGATGCATGTGGTGGTGGGGTTGAGTGCCAATTCTGCGGCATTGAGGGGCACTTGGCGTCTCGCTACCATCGTCGCTTTAAACGAGATTTTCTTGGCATTGGGAACAATGGGAAGGGCAATGAGAAGCAAGCTGCTCTAGCTACACCGGATCCCGGGTTCACTCCTTCATACTTGGTGGATCCTGCCTGGTACATGGACACTGGCGCTACAGACCATTTAATGAGCCAGCTTGACAAGCTGGCCACTCGCCAGCCCTACACCGGTCACGATCAGGTCCGCATGGCCAATGGATCAGGTATGCCCATCTCACATGTTGGTCAGGCATCTCTCCTTTCACGTACCACTAAAACCTTGTGTCTGCTTGATGTCCTTCGTGTTCCTTCAGTCACACGTAGTTTACTCTCGGTTCCTAAATTAACTCGTGACAACAATGTGTTTGTTGAGTTTCACCCTTTCCATTTTTTTAAGGACCGGGACACGAGGGACGTTTTTTCTTAGTGGTCGAGCTCGCGACGGCTTATACGCGCTTGATGTGCCATGAGTCTCTCAAGTTTTCAGTGGTGTTCGGGTGTCATCGTCGCAGTGGCACTCTCGCCTTGGCCACCCCGCTACTCCCATTGTGTGCCATGTGCTTCATCGTCATCATCTTTCTGTTTGAGTCGAGTAATAAGGAGTTTCTAGTGTGTGATGCCTGCCAACAAGGCAAGAGTCATCAGTTGCCTTTTTCTGTATCAAGTCGTGTTGTCACGGCTCCTCTTGAACTTGTGTTTTCAGACGTGTGGGGCTATGCCCAAACTTCTGTTAGTGGTCACAACTATTATGTCAGTTTCATCGATGCTTTCAGTCTTTTTACTTGGATTTATCTTATTAAGCGCAAATCTGATGTGTTTCATGTCTTTATGCAATTTCAAGCACATGTTGAACGATTGCTTAAGCACAAAATTATCCAGGTTTAGTCAGACTGGGGGGGTGAGTATCGTAACCTTAACACCTTCTTTCAGAAGCTTGGCATCTCACACCATGTGTCTTGTCCTCATACACATCAACAGAATGGTGCAGCTGAACGCAAGCACCGTCACATACTTGAAACTATCCTGACACTTCTTGCATATGCCTCTGTCCCGTTTCGGTTCTGTAGCAATGCTTTTGTTACTGCTTTGATAAACAAGATTCCCACACGACGTCTTCACATGATGTCTCCGCTAGAAGTGTTGCTTAATGAAACTCCAGATTACTCCCTCCTCAAAGTGTTCGGCTGTGCGTGTTGGCCGCATCTTCGTCCGTACAATAAGCATAAACTTGAGTATTGATCCAAACAATGTGTGTTTCTTGGGTACAGTCCTCTCCATAAAGGTTACAAGTGTCTTCACATTCCGACAAATCGTGTTTATATTTCTCGTGATGTTGTGTTCGATGAGACTGTCTTCCCGTTTTCCACGCTCACATCACCCATAGATACTCCCGTCACCGAGTTGCACTCTTTTCCAGTTTTGCCTGATCAATTTGTGGATGCTGCATATTCTTCTCTGTTGTTGCCTAACCATGGTGCAGGGACTGGACGAGGCGCTCGATTTGAGCTTCTGGATGATGATACAGCTGTTGGCGAACGTTGCAGAAAACAAAAAAATTCCTACCGGTTTCACCAAGATCAATCTATGAGTTTATCTAGCAACGAGAGAGAGGAGTGCATCTACATACCCTTGTAGATCGAGCGGAAGCGTTCAAAAGAACGGGGTTGAGGGAGTCGTACTCGTCATGATCCAAATCACCAGAGATCCTAGCGCCGAACGGACGGCACCTCCGCGTTGAACACACGTACGGTCAGCGAGACGTCTCCTTCTTCTTGATCCAGCAAGGGGGAAGGAGAGGTTGATGAAGATCCAGCAGCACGACGACGTGGTGGTGGATGCAGCAGGGATCCCGGCAGGGCTTCGCCAAGCGTCTGCGGGAGGGAGAGGTGTAGCAAAGGGGAAAGGGAGGTGCCAAGTGCAAAGGTGCGGCTGCCCTCCTTCCCTCCCCCCTCTTTATATAGGTCCCCTTGGGGGGGCGCCGGCCCTAGGAGATGGGATCTCCTGGGGGGCGGCCAAGGGAGTGCCTTGCCCCCAAGGCAAGTGGAGGCGCCCCCCACCTTTGGGTTTCCAACCCTAGGCGCAGGAGGGCCCAAGGGGGGGCGCACCAGCCCACCAGGGGCTGGTTCCCCTCCCACTTCAGCTCATGGGGCCCTCCGAGATAGGTGGCCCCACCCGGTGGACCCCCAGGACCCTTCCGGTGGTCCCGGTACAATACCGGTGACCCCCGAAACTTTCCCGATGGCCGAAACCTGACTTCCTATATATAATTCTTTACCTCCAGACCATTCAGGAACTCCTCGTGACGTCTGGGATCTCATACGGGACTCCTAACAACTTTCGGTTTACTGCATACTCATATCTCTACAACCCTAGCGTCACCGAACCTTAAGTGTGTAGACCCTACGGGTTCGGGAGACATGCAGACATGACCGAGACGCCTCTCCGGTCAATAACCAATAGCGGGATCTGGATACTCATGTTGGCTCCCACATGCTCCTCGATGATCTCATCAGATGAACCACGATGTCGAGGATTTAAGCAACCCCGTAACAATTCCCTTTATCAATCGGTACGTTACTTGCCCGAGACTCGATCGTCGGTATCCCAATACCTCGTTTAATCTCGTTACCCGGCAAGTCACTTTACTCGTACCGTAATGCATGATCCCGTGACCAGACACTTGGTAACATTGAGCTCATTATGATGATGCATTACCAAGTGGGCCCAGAGATACCTCTCCGTCATACAGAGTGACAAATCCCAGTCTCGATTCGTGCCAACCCAACAGACACTTTCGGAGATACCCGTAGTGCACCTTTATAGTCACCCAGTTACGTTATGACGTTTGGCACACCCAAAGCACTCCTACGGTATCCGGGAGTTGCACAATCTCATGGTCTAAGGAAATGATACTTGACATTTGGAAAAGCTCTAGCTAAACAAACTACACGATCTTTGAGCTATGCTTAGGATTGGGTCTTGTCCATCACATCGTTCTCCTAATGATGTGATCCCGTTATCAATGACATCCAATGCCCATAGTCAGGAAACCATGACTATCTGTTGATCAACGAGCTAGTCAACTAGAGGCTCACTAGGGACACGTTGTGGTCTATGTATTCACACGTGTATTACGATTTCCGGATAACACAATTATAGCATGAATAATAGACTATTACCATGAACAAAGAAATATAATAATAACCATTTTATTATTGCCTCTAGGGCATATTTCCAACAACAACCACACCTGCGCCAGCTGCTGCTACGCCGGATGAGGTGCTCGACGAGGCTGCCCCGCCACTACCCCGCCTGACCCCGACGTCGATCACGCTGCATGTCCCATGCACGTGGATCCAATGGGGTGCCCGAGTCGCCTGGGCCAGCGGCCTCACTGTCGCCTGGGCCGGTCGAACCTGCGGAGCTGTCGGCCGGGCCGGCTGGACCTGCGGGTCTATCCCCTAGGCCGGGGGTCTCGCAGGTCATCGAGTCATCGTCGCCTGGTCCGTCAACGCCGGTCACGCCCGGTCTGTCTTCGCCGACCCTGACCGTGCCACCGGATGCGCTTGTTGACTCGCTCGCCGGCGCGTCCTCCTCGCCACTGATGGGCAGTGGCTCCTCTGGTGTGGCAGCTCCAGCGCCATCTCCGCCTGTCGTCATGCGTCCCCATACTCCCAGCAAAAGTGGCATCTTCCAACCAAAGAAGCGCACTGACGGCACTGTCGCATGGCTTGCGGCCTGTGTGGCGCATGCTGAGGCTGATCCTACGACTGAACCACGACATTTTCGAGCAGCGCTTGGCATCCCACATTGGCGTGTTGCGATGGAGCAGGAGATTCATGCTCTTCAGAGAAACAACACTTGGCATCTTGTTCCACCTCCATCTGATGTCAATATCATTGACTCTAAATGGGTATTCAAGATGAAGAAGCATGCTGATGGCTCCATTGAGAGGTACAAGGCACGCCTGGTTGCCAAGGGATTTAAACAACGGTACGGCATTGATTACGAAGACACATTCAGTCCTGTTATTAAACCAACTACTACTCGTGTTCTTCTCTCTTTGGCCGTTACTCGCGGATGGTCGCTTCGACAGCTTGACGTTCATAATGCCTTTCTCCATGGAGTTTTGAAAGAAGAGGTTTTTATGCGTCAGCCGCCAGGTTTTGCCGATCCTTCTCAGCCACATCATTTGTGTCGCCTTGTCAAAGCTCTCTATGGTTTGAAGCAGGCCCCGCGTGTGTGGCATGCCCGTCTTGGCGCTGCTCTTCGTGCACATGGGTTTGCTCCTTCTACAGCAGACACGTCTCTGTTTATTATTCAGTGACCTAAGGTGACTATGTACATTCTGGTCTATGTTGATGACATCATCCTTGTCAGTTCATCTGCTTCTGCTACGGATCGGCTTGTGTCCTCTCTTGGTGCTGAGTTTGCTGCTAAGGATCTTGGGAGACTGCATTATTTTCTGGGCCTAGAGGTTCTTCATTCTGATAGTGGCTTGACTCTTACTCAAAAGAAGTACTCTCAGGATCTCCTGCGTCGTGCAGGTATGTTGCAGTGCAAGTCTGCTACGACTCCCATGTCTGCCGCAGACAAACTGACAGCTCTTGCTGGTGACATGCTCTCTCCTGAGGATGCCACTGAGTACCGCAACATTGTGGGTGGTCTGTAGTACTTGCTCATTACTCGACCAGACATATCATTTGCAGTTAACTGTGTGTGCCAGTATCTTCATGCACCACGTGATTCTCACTGGTCAGCTGTTAAGCGCATCTTGCGCTATGTTCGTCACACTGGTTCATATGGTCTCCATCTTCAGCCTGCACGTTCTAGACTGATCTCAGCATTTTCTGATGTCGATTGGGCTGGTAGTCCTGATGATTGACGATCCACGGGGGGACATGGTGTGTTCTTTGGGCCTAACTTGATCGCCTGGCAAGCTCGCAAGCAAGCTACAGTGTCTCGGAGTAGTACCGAAGCTGAGTACAAATACAAGTTATGTTACAACACGTATATCTAATATATACTTAGTCTAACAACTACTAACATTCAAGAATAGAATAAAACTGTCTAGGTGGAAATAGTACAATCAGACTTTTCTTGATTTTTCATGTTTATGCAATATATTTGTTCCGTCTACTTTTCCTAACATAAATATGCACAAATTGGAAACGTATATTTAAAATTAAATGACCTTTTACAGGGTTGCGATGCCTCCATTCTGCTGGACCCGACGACCAGCAAGCCAGAGACTGAGAAAACAACAATCCCCCTATGCGGATACGATGCCGTGAACAAGATCAAGGACGCCGTGGAGGCCGTCTGCCCGGGTGTTGTCTCCTGTGCCGACATCCTGGCCTTTGCGGCACGTGACTCCACCTGTGCCTCAGGCGGGTTCACCTTCCACATGCCATCCGGGCGCCTGGACGGCTTCCAGTCAATCGCCGACGAGGTCTTCCAGGGCATCCCATCCCCGCGTTTCAGCTCCAAGAACTTCTTGATAGCTTCACCGCCAAGGGCCTCAACGCTGAGGACCTAGTGGTCCTCTCCGGCGCGCACTCCTTCGGCCTCACGCACTGCAACTTCGTCACCCCACGGTTGTACCCCACTGTCGACTCCAGTATGAACGCCACCTTTGCGGCGGCGCTAAAGAAGGTGTGCCCGCCTCCGAGGAACGGCGGGGGTTCATCTCCGTGAGCAACAACCGTGTGACGGACCCGAACAAGCTGAGCAACCAGTTCTACAAAAACGTGGCCTCTGGGCAAATGTTGTTCACGTCAGACCAGACGCTACTGGATGAGACGCCGACGACCGGCAACAAGACAGCGGCCATGATGGCCGACAACGCCGCCAACCCTATCGCGTGGATGGTCAGGTTTGCGGCGGCTTTGGTGAAGATGGGAGGCATTAAGGTGCTCACTGGGACCGACCCCGGCGAAGTCAGAAAGGTCTGCTTCGCCACCAACAACGCGAGCTAGAATCGGCGGAGCTGCATGCATGATGATACTTAAACAAAAGTACCCTGGGCATAGCCGGTGGACTTAGTTGGTTTAATCCTTGTTATATCGGTTTCATTCTAATTGCATATGTACTATTTTTTAACCAGAGATTACCTATGTACTTTCTTTCCTAAAAGGGGTCAGATTTATTATAAAGATACACTGAAATATAACTCACTTCAAACGTAATAAAAATTACATTGAAGTTCATGGACTATCAAACAACCACACAGCTCTGTCGCCGTTCCTGGACTGGAGCTGGTCTACTTCTTTTGTTAACCACATTATGATTTCATCTTTGGTTCAACAAAAATGCATGAAATTACCAACCAAAGAAATTTAATCAAACATAAATAACAACCCAATGCCCTAGTAGAGGGTAACGTATCAATGCACGCATGACGCATTGTCTGTTTTTTTGGCGGGGAAGTGCACCCAGTTTCTGCGGGCCAGATTTTCATAAGCTAGAGTATAGCATACTTGCAGCAAAAACCTTTTACTTTACACCCTCCCTGGGAATTTTTTCGAAGGAGTGGCGAGAGGTTCCCCCTTCTGGAATGACCTCCAAGCGGTGCGGCCGGCCTTCGCCTGGGAGCCAAGTTCTCCATCGGCAATGGTCGGTCGGCCCGGTTTTGGTTGGACCACTGGGTGGGATCCCAATCCCTTTGGTCGGAATTCCAGGATCTCTACGTTCAGGCGGTCAACCCAGAGATGAGCGTTGCTTCGGCGCTTGCCTCCTCTCCACCAGCGATCTGCTTCCGGCGCGAGCTTTCGGGCACCGAACAAGCTCACCTTGCGGAGCTGCTTAGCCTCATCGCGCCGGTTTCGCTTTCATCGTCCGATGCCACCATGCACTGGTCTCTGACCCCTTCCGGCAAGTTTTCGGTCAAGTCTTTGTACCGGAAGTTGTGCGAGTGCCAGGCCTGTTTAGTGCCGAACGGTCTATGGACTGCTCGCCTCCCGCTTAAAATTAAGGTGTTCTTTTGGCAGCTGTTTCGCAACAGACTGCCCACTTCGGCTAATGTGGCTAAACGCAACGGTCCGTCGTCCGGTCTATGTGTGGTTTGTAATGTCATGGAGGATGCGAACCACGTTTTCTTCCGCTGTCCGTTAGCTTGCTTCGCTTGGAGCGCGGTCCGCACTGCAGCTAACACTTCCTGGAACCCGCGTTCTGCCACTGATCTTGTGGCCATCGTCGCGGCCACTAAAGGTGGCAACAACCGCGTGCTGTGGAGTTGTCTCGGAGCCTTGGCTTGGTCTCTCTGGCTAACCAGGAACAAGCTAGCGATTGAAGGAATCTTCCCAACGCACCCGGCTAACATCATCTATAAATGCAACATTTTCCTGCAGCAGTGGAGTCCGTTGGCGAGGCGCAAGGATGCTGAGAAGCTGAAGCATGCCCAAGACCGTCTGCGTCAAGTCTACGTTTTGGCTAGGGAGCCTCTCGCCACATCCGCGCCTGGATAGTGGCCCTTTTGACGTGCTCGCGCGAGCCTGCGTGCTCTGAGCTCTGGCTTCGTGCCATGTAATCATTTAGATGCGAACTTCGTTTGGTCCGGTCCAAAACTGCCGTGAACTATGTGTTGGCGCCGGTCGTGAGCCTCCGCGCTCGTCCGTATGTTTCGAGTCTATGTCAGATACGCTGCCTAGTTGTGGGCTTTATTAATTTAAAGCCGAACGCGCCCAGCGTCTTCGTTCTAAAAAAAATTGTACCTTAGCTCATTCAGTTTTTGGCTGTTATGATTTTCTAACATACAACCTTGTACTTTTATCAATATTACCTGCGGTCCATCTCATTGAAAACTTGACAGAACTAGGATGAGTTTCGTCAAATGGCATATAAAAATCAGATGGTTTCTGAAAATGGAGAGCCCCCCTCCCCCCCCCCCCCCCCCCCCCCCCACCGGCCGCCTATGTATCATAGCTAGTTACACTATTCTTATGATATAAAAAGCACAACTGTGCTAGAAACGAAAAGGTTAAAAAGCACAACTGTTCTTCATGGTTTTCTCGGTTTTTAGTCTTCTCCAGTTTCTTTTTATTTTTTATTGTTTTATTTTTCTGATTTTTCGTTTTTTCATGATTTTTTGTTGAAACCTATTAACATGGGATCTATCTTCGAATATCTCACTGCAAGAAATTCAAGGGTGAAAACAGATTGTGATTTGCACGCATGATTAAAAAATAATTAAAAATGAATATACAAGAAAAGAAAAAAAACAAGTTGCGACTAGTGGCACACATGCAGTGCACCACTTGTCAGCATAGAGAAAGTGAGAGTGAGTTTTGTAAGGGGTACCCCTTAACTAGTGATTTCGACGCTCAAGGTGATTCCTATTTTACGCTCAAGGTGTCAAAATATTGGACAAACACGTGGAATGTGTGTGTCCTGGGCCGAGCACTATGGGTTTTCATTTACTTTTCAATTCTTTTTAATTTTCCCTCCCATTTTATGTTAAGACATTTTCTAAAAAAAATTCTCTTCCTTTTCAATATTTTTTTCCGCGTTGTATGAACAACTTTTATAATCTACGAACCTTTTTTCTAAAGCACATGAATTTTTCAATGCACTAATATAATTTTATATATACATGTCAAATACATGGTGAACATTTCTTTTTCACAGGTATGAACATTCATATGTATGTAGGTGAATATTGGTTTAGTTTTCTGTATATTTTTCTATTTGTACTATATTTTTTGGACCTGTCAATCTAAGTATATTTTCCAGGAAACTAAGCATCTCAATGGATCGCGCCATGACCGGCCCATGTGATATAACGTGGTTCAGGCCTTTCCTCTACTACCCCTAAAAAAAAGATGTTTCCTCTACTATTTGGTGAGTGTCGAATAGGTGGTCTCCTGATTCGAGCCAAACCACCTGCGTTTATAGGGAAGTGTCGGCACATTTATAGGAAATATTTTCTAAATCTAAGAAGTGTTTATGCTTTTTAAAAACTTTGTGTAATTTTAAAATTTGGAAGAATCATAAATGTCATTTAAAATGTGTTCACACATTTCAAAAATATTTGCATATTTGTCCAAAATATATTAAAGAAACCTGACAAAAGTAACAGAAATGAGAAACATGAAAAAATCAAAGTAGAAATACAAAAATAGAAAGAAAATATAACAAAGAAGAAAAAAATGACGCGAAGATCATTGTATTCCCTCCGTTTTTATTTACTCTGCGTATTAGAGTTGACTGAAGTCAAACTTTGTAAAGTTTGACTAAGTTTATAAAAAACAATATAAATATTTATCATAACAAATATATATATGATGTTAAAGTGCATTCAGTAATAAATCTAATGGTATTGATTTGTTATTGTATATCTTAATATTTTTGTTTATAACTTGGTCAAAATTTACAAAGCTTGACTTTGACCAAAGCTAATATGCGGACTAAATAAAAATGAATGAGTAAATACCGGGAAAAACTATTTTGAAAAAAGTTAGCATCGCAATGCTCAGACGGACCCCATACTGGGCCAGCCCATTTGTGGTCCTTGTAGCAAGCGCGCCTCGGTACTCTGGCGCAACGATGGAATGTAAAAATTAAAACAAACAAATGTGTAATTTTAAATTTTGAAAAAAAAATCCATACATGTCATTCAGAAAGTGTTCACACATTTTAAAATATTTGGATCTTTATCAAAATAAAATAAGGAGACATGAAAAAAATAACAAAAATAAGAAACATGAAAATAAAATCAGAAACTGAAAAAGGAAATAAATAGGAACAAAAGAGCTTAAGACCACTATTAAAAAATTCGGAAAAATAGGTTTAAAGAAAAGCTAACTCATAACGGGAGCTCCTATTTGACGTGTTTTGCATCAAATAGCCGAGCGACGCACGCATGAACCATTGTGTGGGCCAGACCATATTATGATTGTCTCGACGAAACATTTGGCAATCAACTTCGGTAAATAGAACATTGAAATCAAAGTCGGCTAGTCTAGATATAGAAAGAAAATTATAACTATGAGATTTAATGAGCATAACATTTTGAATGGAGCTATCATTGGATATGACCACCTTACCAAGGCCAAGTACCTTACCTTTGGAGTTATCTGTTGGGAATCTTTGTATGGAAAACAAAAAAAAAATCTACGCACACGCAATGATCTATCCATGGAGATGCATAGCAACGCGGGGGGGGGGGGGGGGGGGGGTCTACGTACCCTCGTAGACCATAAGCGAAAGCGTTTTACAATGCGGTTGATGTAGTCGAACTTCTTCGCGCTCCAAACGATGAAGAACCGAACGCACAACACCTTCTCGTTCTGCACACGTTCAGCTCGATGACATCCCTCGCCTTCTTGACCCAGCAAAACGTCGCGGTAGTAGATGAGTTCCGTCATCACGACGACGTGGTGACGGTGATGGTGAAGTGATCTCCGCAGGGCTTCGCCTAAGCACTATGAAAATATGACCGGGTGTGTAAACGGTGGAGGGGCGCCGCACATGGCTATGCAATAGCCTGGTCTGTGCTAGGCGCCCCCCTCTCACATATATATAGGTGGGAGGGAGGGAGGAGCAGCCATAGGAGGCGCCCAAGTAGGAGGAATCCTACTTGGAGTCCCTCCCAAGCTGCGCCCCCTGCCATATATAACCGGGGGAGAAGGAAAGAGGGGGGAGAGGGAAGGAAGTGGGAACCTAATCCACACTTTCCTTTCCCTTCTCCCCTTTCCTTCCCCTCCTTAGGCCGGCCCATATGGGGGCTCACCAGCCCCTTGGGGATGGTGTGTTCCCCTCTTGGCTCATAAGGCCCATATCTTTTGCCGGGGGTGCCCGGAACCCTTCCGGTAACCCGATAAGTACCCGATACCCCCGAAACACTTTCGGTGTCCGAATACTATCGTCCTATATATCAATCTTTACCTCTCGACCATTTCGATACTCCTCGTCATATCCGTGATCTCATCCGGGACTCCCGAACAACATTCGGTCACCAAATCACATAACTCATTTAATACTAAATCGTCATCGAACATTAAGCGTGCAGACCCTACGGGTTCGAGAACTATGTAGACATGACCGAGACACCTCTCCGGTCAATAACCAATAGCGGAACCTAGATGCCCATATTGGCTCCTACATATTCTACGAAGATCTTTATCGGTCGAACTTTTATGACAACATATGTAATTCCCTTTGTCCATCGGTATGTTACTTGCCCGAGATTCGGTTGTCAGTATCTTCATACCTAGTTCAATCTCATTATCGAAAAGTCTCTTTACTCATTCCGTAATACATCACCTCATGACTAACTCCTTAGTCGTTTGCTTGCAAGCTTATGATGTGTATTACCGAGAGGGCCTAGACATACCTCTCCGATACTCGGAGTGACAAATCCAAATCTCGATCTATGCCAACTCAACAAACACCTTCAGAGATAGTTGTAGAGCATCTTTACAATCACCCAGTTACGTTGTGACGTTTGATAGCACACAAGTCATTCCTCAGTATCCAGGAGTAGCATAATCTCATAGTCGAAGGAATATGTATTTGACAAGAAGAAAGCAATAGCAATAAACTGAACGATCATAATGCTAAGCTAACAGATGGGTCTTGTACATCACATCTTTCTCCTAATGATGTGATCCCGTTATCAAATGACAACACATGTCCATGGTTAGGAAACTTTAACAATAATAAAGTTGTTATTTTATGTATTCATACATGTATTTAAGTTTCCAATCAATACAATTCTAGCATGAATAATAAAACTTTATCATGAATAAGGAAATATAAAATAACAACTTTATTATTGCCTCTAAGCCATATTTCCTTCAGTCTCCCACTTGCACTAGAGTCAATAATCTAGTTCACATTGCCATGTGATTAACACCCATAGTTCACATCGCCATGTGATCAACACCCAAAGAGTTTACTAGAGTTAACAATCTAGTTCACATCATCATGTGATTAACACCCAAAGAGTACTAAGGTGTGATCATATTTTTCTTGTGAGAGAAGTTTAGTCAACGGGTCTGCCATATTCAGATCTGTATGTATTTTGCAAATTTCTATGTCTACAATGCTCTGTATGGAGCTACTCCAGCTAATTGCTCCCATTTTCAATATGTATCTAGATCGAGACTCAGAGTCATCCGAATCGGTGTTAAAGCTTGCATCGACGTACCCCTTTACGAAAAACTCTTTATCACCTCCATAACCGAGAAATATCTCCTTAGTCCTTCTTAGGTAACTAAGGATAATTTTGATCGATGTCCAGTGATATACTCCTGGATCACCACTGTACCCCCTTGACAAACTCATGGCAAGGCACACAATAGGTCTGGTATACAGCATGTCATACTTTATAGAACCTATGGCTGAGGCATAGGGAATGATTTTCATTCTCTCTCTATCTTTTTCCATGGTCGGGCTTTGACGCTTACTCAACTTCACACCTTGTAACACAGGCAAGAACCCTTTCTTCGACTGGTCCATTTTGAACTTCTTCTAAACTTTATCAAGGTATGTGCTTTGTGAAAGTCCTATTAAGCGTCTTGATCTATCTCTATAGATCTTGATGCCCAATACATAAGCAGCTTCACCAAGGTATTTCATTGAAAAATTCTTATTCAAGTATCCTTTTATGCTATCTAGAAATTCTATATCATTTCCAATCAATAATATTTCATCCACATATAATATCAGAAATGCTACACAGCTCCCACTCACTTTCTTGTAAATACAGGCTTCACCATAAGTCTGTATAAAACCATATGCTTTGATCACCTCATCAAAGCGTATATTCCAACTCCGAGATGCTTGCACTAGTCCATAGATGGATCACTAGAGCTTGCACACTTTGGTAGCACCTTTAGGATCGACAAAAACTTCTGGTTGCATCATATACAACTCTTCTTTAAGGTTCCATTAAGGAATGCAGTTCTGACATCCATTTGCCAAATTTCATAAAATGCGGCAATTGCTAACATGATTCGGACGGGCTTAAGCATCGCTATGGGTGAGAAAGTCTCATCATAGTCAACCCCTTGAACTTGTCAGAAAACTTTTGCGACAAGTCGAGGTTTATAGATAGTTATATTACCATCAACGTCCTTCTTCATCTTAAAGATCAATTTATTTTTATGGCTTGCCGATCATCGGGCAAATCCACCAAAGTCCACACTTTGTTCTCCTACATGGATCCTATCTCGAATTTCATGGCCTCAAGCCATTTTCTGGAATCTGGGCTCATCATAACTTCTTCATAGTTCGTAGGTTCGCTATTGTCTAACAACATGACTTCCAGGACAGGATTATTGTACCACTCTGGTGCGGAACGTGTTCTGGTCGACCTACGTGGTCCAGTAGTAACTAGATCTGAAGTTTTATGATCATCATCATTAGCTTCATCTCTAGTTGGTGTAGGCATCACGGGTACGGTTTTCTCTGATGTGCTACTTTCCAATTCGAGAGAAGGTACAGTCACCTCATCAAGTTCTACTTTCCTCCCACTCACTTCTTTCGAGAGAAACTCCTTCTCTAGAAAGGATCCATTCTTGGCAACAAAGATCTTGCCTTCGGATCTGTGGTAGAAGGTATACCCAATTGTTTCCTTAGGGTATCCTATGACGACGCACTTCTCCGATTTGGAATTGAGCTGATCAGGCTGAAGCCTTTTGACATAAACGTCTCATCCCCAAACTTTAACAAACGACATCTTAGGTTTTTTGCCAAACCACAGTTCATATGGTGTCGTCTCAACGGATTTAGATGGTGCCCTATTTAATGTGAATGCATCTATCTCTAATGCATAATCCCAAAACAATAATGGTAAATTGGTAAGAGACATCATAGAACGCACCATATCTAATAAAGTACAGTTACGATGTTCGGACACACCGTTACGTTGTGGTGCTCCAGGTGGCGTGTGCTGTGAAACTATTCCACATTGTTTTAAATGAAGGCCAAACTCGTAACTCAAATATTCGCCTCCACGATCAGATCATCAAAACTTTATTTTCTTGTTACGATGATTCTCCACTTCACTCAGAAATTCCTTGAACTTTTCAAATGTTTTAGACTTGTGCTTCATCAAGTAGATATACCCATATACCTACTCAAATCATCTGTGAAGGTCAGAAAATAACGATACCCGCCGCTTGCCTCAACACTCATCGGACCGCATACATCGATATGTATTATTTCCAATAAGTCATTAGCTCGCTCCATTGTTCCGAAGAACGAAGTTTTAGTCATCTTGCCCATGAGGCATGGTTCGCAAGTATCAATTGATTCATAACCGAGTGATTCCAAAAGTCCATCCGCATGGAGTTTCTTCATGCATTTTACAACAATATGACCTAAACGGTAGTGCCAAAAATATGTTGCACTATCATTATTAACTTTGCATCTTTTGGCATCAATATTATGAATATGTGTATCACTACAGTCGAGATTCCATAAACCATTTACATTGGGTGTATGACCATAGAAGGTTTTATTCATGTAAACAAAACAACAATTATTCTCTAACTTAATTGAATAATCGTATTGCAATAAACATGATCAAATCATATTCATGCTCAACGCAAACACCAAATAACATTTATTTAGGTTCAATACTAATCCTGAAGGTAGAGGGAGTGTGTGTTGGTGATCGTATCAACCTTGGAATCATTTCCAACACGCATTGTCACCTTGCCCTTAACTAGTCTATGTTTATTCTATAACTCCCATTTCAAGTTACTAATCTTAGCAACTGAACCAGTATCAAATACCCAAGGGCTACTACGAATACTAGTAAGGTACACATCAATAATATGTATATCAAATATACCTTTGTTCACTTTACCATCCTTCTTATCCGCCAAGTATTTGGGGCAGGTCCGCTTCTAGTGACCATTCCCTTTGCAGTAGAGGCACTCAGTTTCAGGCTTGGGTCTAGCTTTGGGCTTCTTCCCAGGAGCGACAACTTTCTTCCATTCTTCTTGAAGTTCCCTTTCTTTCCCTTGCCTTTTTTCTTGAAACTAGTGGTGTTGTTAACCATCAGCACTTGAAGCTCTTTCTTGATTTCTACCTTCACCAATTTCAGCATCGCGAAGAGCTCGGGAATCAGTTTTGTCATCCCTTGCATATTATAGTTCATCACGAAATTCTAGTAGCTTGGTGATAGTGACTAGAGAACTCTGTCAATCACTATCTTATCTAGAAGATTAACTCCCACTTGATTCAAGCAATTGTAGTACCCAGATATTCTGAGCACATGCTCACTGGCTGAGCTATTCTCCTCCATCTTGTAGGCAAAGTACTTGTCAGAGGTCTCATACCTCCCGACACGGGCATGAGTCTGAAATACCAATTTCAGCTCTTAGAACATCTCATATGCCTCGTTGTGTTCAAAACATTTTTGAAGTCTCGGTTCTAAGACGTAAAGCATGGTGCACTAAACTATTAAGTATTCATCATATCGAGCTTGCCAAATGTTCATAACGTCTGTATATGCTCCTGCAATAGGTCTGCACCTAGCGGTGCATCAAGGACATAATTCTTTTGTGTAGCAATGAGGATAATCCTCGTATCACGAACCCAGTCCGCATTATTGCTACTATCATATTTCAACTTAGTTTTCTCTAGGAATATATCAAAAATAGGGGAGCTACATCGTGAGCTATTGACCTATAACATAAATTTGCAAATACTATCAGGTCTAAGTTCATGATAAATTAAGTTTAATTGATCAAATTAATAAAGAACTCCCACTTAAATAGACATCCCTCAAGTCATCTAAGTGATACGTGATCCAAATCAACTAACCCATGTCTGATCATCACGTGAGATGGGGTAGTCATCAATGGTGAACATCTCTATGTTGATCATATCTACTATATGATTCACATTCGGCCTTTCGGTCTGTAGTGTTCCGAGGCCATGTCTGTACATGCTAGGCTCGTCAAGTTTAACCCAAGTATTCTGCATGTGTAAAACTTTCTTACACCCATTGTATGTGAACATAGAGTCTATCACACCCGATCATCACGTGGTGTCTCAAAACAACGAACTGTAGCAACGGTGCATACTCATGGAGAACACATTTACCTTGAAATTTAGTGAAGGGATCATCTTATAATGCTACCGCCGTACTGATGACCCACAAGTATAGGTTAATTGTAGCCTTTTCGATAAGTAAGAGTGTCGAACCCAACGAGGAGCATAAGGAAATGACAAGTGGTTTTCTGCAAGGTAATGTCTTCAAGTGCTAAAATTGTAAGTAGCGGAGTAGTTTGATAGCAAGATAATTTGTAACGAGCAAGTAACAATAGTAGTAACAAAAGTGCAGCAAGGTAGCCCAATCCTTTTGAGGCAAAGGACAGGCCAAAACGGTTTTTTATGATAAGTAAAGTGTTCTTGAAGGTACACGGGAATTTCATCTAGTCACTTTCATCATGTTAGCTTGATTCGTGTTCGGTACATTGATAATTTGATATGTGGGTGGACCGGTGCTTAGGTGTTGTTCTTACTTGAACAAGCCTCCTACTTATGATTAACCCTCTCGCAAGCATCCGCAACTACGAGAAAAGTATTAAGAATAAGTTCTAACCATAGCATTAAACTTTTGGATCCAATCGGTCCCTTACAGAATAGCGCATAAACTGGGGTTTAAGCTTCTGTCACTCTTGTAACCCACCATCTAATAAATACTCCACAATGCATTCCCTTAGGCCCAAATATGGTGAAGTGTCATGTAGTCGACGTTCACATGACACCACTAAGAGAATGACAACATACATACCATCAAAATATCGAACACATATCAAGTTCACATGATTACTTGCAACATGATTTCTCCCGTGACCTCAAGAATGAATGTAACTACTCACAAATTATAAACATGCTCAAGATCAGAGGGGTATTAAATAGCATAATGGATCTGAATGTATAATCTTCCACCAAATAAACCATATAGTAATCAACTACAAGATGTAATCAACACTACTAGTCACCCACAAGCACCAATCTATAGTTTTGATACAAAGATTGGACACAAGAGATGAGGGTTTGAGAGGAGTTGGTGTTGTGAAGATGTTGATGAAGATAGCTCTCCCCAAGATGGGAGAGTTGTTGGTGATGATGATGACGATGATTTCCCCCTCCGGGAGGGAAGTTCCCCCGGCGAAATCACTCCGCTGGAGGGCAAAACTGCTCCTGCCCAAGTTCCACCTCGAGGCGGCGGCGCTTCGTCCCGAATGTCCTCCTCTGATTTTTTCTAGGTCAAAATGACTTATATACCAGAAGATGGGCACCGGAGGTGGGCCGAGGAGGGCAGCACCCACCAGGGCGCGCCTGGGCCTCCTGGTGCACCCAGGTGGATTGTGCCCACCTGGTGGACCCCCTTTGGTACTTATTTGCTCCAATATTTATTAAATATTCCATAAAAAATCCTCCGGAAGTTTCAGCTCATTTGGAGTTGTGCAGAATAGGTAGCTTGACGTAGCTTTTTCAGGTCCAGATTTCCAGTTGTCGGAATTCTTCCCCTTGGTGCATACCTTGCATATTATGAGAGAAAAGACATTAGAATTACTCCAAAAAGCATTATTATGCAATAAAACAACATAAATAATAGTAGGAAACATGATGAAAAATGGACGTATCAACTCCCCCAAGCTTAGACCTCGCTTGTCCTCAAGTGAAAACCGAAATCGAAAAACATGTCCACATGCTTAGAGAGAGAGAGGTGTCGATAAAAACAAAAATACAGACATAGCAGCACCATGTGACTTATTATAACAACAACAAACTTTAACATAAAACTTTTATCATAGACTTCTCATGAACAAGTGACAATTCATCACAACATCGAAGTATAAAGCATATACTCTATTGGAAACTGACAAACTATGTTCTCAGTCAACTTTGCAACTACAATTCATCGTCTTTTCAGGAAGGGTCGCGTATCGGAGCCTTTAGGCAAGTTCACATACTCAACCATCATTTAGTCTTCTATGATTGCTAACACTCACCGCGTACACATAAGCAAAATGTTTCAACCGGACACATAGAAAGATAGGGGCTTATAGTTTCGCCTCCCAACACACTCACCTCAAGGGTGATGTCAACAATAATAACTCATGCCACCCATATTCAACTGGACATATGTGCCTAGATCTTTCCTTGCCACGTGATGCTTGCCAAAGGAGAAAAATAAAATGAATAGAGAGAGAAAACTTTGACTCTTGCATAAAAGTAAATACATGAAAGTAAAATATAGGCCCTTCGCAAAGGGAAGCAGAGGTTGCCATGCACTTTTTGTTTGTATGCTCAACCCCTTAGTGCAAGAGAATGTCATGTTATTGTGATGGTAACCTTTATTATGCAGTCTGTCGCTTTTATTCTTCACCATCACAAGTTCGTACAATGCTCAATTTTCCCTTACACTAAATGATCTCACACTTTTAGAAGCAATTTTTATTGCCCTTTTTGCACCGATGACAACTTACTTGAAGGATCTTACTCAATCCATAGGTAGGTATGGTGGACTCTCATGGCAAAACTGGGTTTAAGGATATTTGGAAGCACAAGTAGTATCTCTACTTGGTGCTAGGAATTTTTGGCTAGCATGAGGGGGAAAGGCAAGCTCAACATGTTTGAATGATCCATGACAATATACTTTAACTGAGATGCGAGAAAACATAACCCATTACGTTGTCTTCCTTGTACAACATCAACTATTTAGCATGTCATACTTAATGAGTGCTCACAATTATAAAAGATGTCTAAGATAGTATATTTATATGTGAAATCTCTCTTCCTTCAATATTCTTTCATGAATTGTTCAAATGACCAATACAATGCTTGCTAACCGTCAATAAATTTACAACCTATACTTCTTAGATGTGAAATCATTACTCCCCATGGGATAAGCAAAAGAGACATATATAATTTACGATTTATGACATTCAACTCATTCAACCATTTACTCATAGGATATAACTGAAGCACAAGAGTAAATGAAAAACTACTCCAAAAAGATATAAGTGAAGATCAATGAGTAGCTAAATAATTGTGCAACTATGTGAAGACTCTCTAACATTAAGGAATTTCAAATCTTGGTATTGTATTCAAGCAGCAAGCAAAACAAAATAAAATGATATTGCAAGAATAGAACAACTCATGTGAAGAAGCAAAAACTTAGGCTCAACCGATACTAACCGATAGTTGTTGAAGAAGAAAGGTGGGATGCCTACCGGGGCATCCCCAAGCTTAGATGCTTGAGACTTCTTGAAATATTATCTTGGGGTGCCTTGGGCATCCCCAAGCTTGAGCTTTTGTGTCTCCTTAATTCCTCTCATATCATGGTTTCTCTTTTTATCAAAAGCTTCATTCACAACAAACTCAACAGGAACTCGTGAGATAGGTTAGTATAAACCAATGCAAAACCTTATCATTTTTTACTGTAACAAATCACTAAAATAATTGTTCAACATTGCATACTCAATGCCTCTGCATATTTAATACTCCTATCCTAAAATAGAATCATTAAACAAGCAAACATACGCAAACAATGCAAACATAACAGCAATCTGCCAAAATAGTACAGTCTGTAAAGAATGCAAGAGTATCAATACTTCCCTCACTCCAAAAATTATAAGAAAAATACTACGATGTATAAGATTTATCAGATCTCAATATGCAAAAAGATTCAACATTATATCACTCTCTGAATTTTCTAGGGAATTTTTGCAATAGCGGTAAACTTTCTGTTTTCAAACAGCAACATGTATACTAGCAAAATAAGCATGGTAAAGGCTATCCTTGACATTTTTATTGAAAATAAAGATGCAAAACATTATTCTAAATAACAGAAAGCAAATACTAACAAAATAAAATGACGCTCCAAGCAAAACACATATCATGTGGTGAATAAAAATATAGCTCCAAGTAAAGTTACCGATGAACGAAGACGAAAGAGGGGATGCCTTCCGGAGCATCCCCAAGCTTAGGCTCTTGGTTGTCCTTGGATATTACCATGGGGTGCCTTGGGAATCCCCAAGCTTAGGCTCTTGCCACTCCTTATTCCATAGTCCATCGAATCTTTGTAGGACCTTGAAGTATGTCTAGAGAGGGGGTGATTAGACTACTTGACCAATTAAAAACTTAACCTTTTCCCAATTTTAGAGTTTGACAGATTTTAGCATCTTTGGACAAGTCAAGCAATCGTCACACAAATCAAGCAAGCATGCAAAGAGTATATAGGCAGCGGAAATTAAAGCATGCAACTTGCAAGAAAGTAAAGGGAAGGGTTTGGAGGATTCAAACGCAGTTGGAGACACGGATGTTTTTGGCGTGGTTCCGATAGGTGGTGCTATCGTACATCCACGTTGATGGAGACTTCAACCCACGAAGGGTAACGGTTGCGCGAGTCCACGGAGGGCTCCACCCATGAAGGGTCCACGAAGAAGCAACCTTGTCTATCCCACCATGGCCGTCGCCCATGAAGGACTTGCCTCACTAGCGGTAGATCTTCACGAAGTAGGCGATCTCCTTGCCCTTACAAACTCCTTGGTTCAACTCCACAATCTTTGTCGGAGGCTCCCAAGTGACACCTAGCCAATCTAGGAGACACCACTCTCCAAGAAGTAACAAATGGTGCATTGATGATGAACTCCTTGCTCTTGTGCTTCAAATGATAGTCTCCCCAACACTCAACTCTCTCTCATAGGATTTGGATCTGGTGGAAAGAAGATTTGAGTGGAAAGCAACTTGGGGAAGGCTAGAGATCAAGATTCATTTGGTAGGAATGGAATATCTTGGCCTCAACACATGAGTAGGTGGTTCTCTCTCAGAACTGGTAAGTTGGAAGTGTAGGTTTGTTCTGATGGCTCTCTCCATGAATGAAGAGGAGGTGGAGGGGTATATATAGCCTCCACACAAAATCTAACCGTTACACACAATTTACCAATCTCGGTGGGACCGAATCAATAAATTCGGTCAGACTGATTTAGTAAAACTAGTGACCGTTAGGATTTTCGGTGGGACCGAAACGCAACTCGGTGAGACCGATATGGTTAGGGTTAGGGCATAACGTAATCTCGGTGAGACCGATTACACAAACTCGGTAGGACCGATTTTGGTAATTAGCTAACCAGAGAGTTGGTCAGGTAAACTTGGTGGGACCGATTTGCTCTTTTTGGTGAGACCGAAATGTTACAAAAGGGAAACAGAGAGTTTATATTGCAATCTCGGTGGGACCGATCGCTCACTTTGGTTAGACCGAAACGTTACAAAGGGAAACAGAGAGATTACAATCCCATCTTGGTGAGACCAAGATCCCTATCGGTGAGACCGATTTGCCTAGGGTTTGTGGCAGTGGCTATGACATCTGAACTTGGTGGCGCCAGATAGAAAGAATCGGTGAGACCGATTTTGGCTTTAGGTTTAGGTCATATGTGGATGTGAGAAAATAGTTGAGGGTTTTGGAGCATATCACTAAGCACATGAAGCAAGAGGATCATTAAGCAACACCTCATCCCTCCTTGATAGTATTGGCTTTTCCTATAGACTCAATGTGATCTTGGATCACTAAAATATAAAATGAAGAGTCTTGAGCTTTTGAGCTTGAGCCAATCCTTTGTCCTTGATATTTTGAGGGATCCACTTTCATCATCCATGCCATGCCATTCATTGAGCTTTCCTGAAATATATGTCTTGGAATAGCATTAGCTCAATGAGCTATATGTTGTTATGAATTACCAAAACCACCTAGGGATAGTTGCACTTTCAATCTCCCCCTTTTTGGTAATTGATGGCAACATATAGATCAAAGCTTTGACATATGATAATAAGATTGAAAACCATCGTCGCTTTGAGAAGTATGTGATAAGCAAGAGCTGCCCCTAAATTTGTGCATAGTTTAAGATTTTCTTTGGACTGCAAATGCACAAGGAATTAGGCTCATGGGTTACTCTTCCATGTCACATACATCTTGGTGGAGCGCTCAAAATGATAAAGATTGAATACATGCACTCATCACCAAGCAAAGTGAATGATCATATAAGGATAAGTAAGATAATAACATATAATCAAGCATAAGTGTAGCTTATGATCAAACACATGATCAACAATGTCTCACAGGTAATGCATAGTATCTCAAGCAATCAAAAGAAAACAAGTTTAACCAAGAAGACAAGAGAGAACAAAAAAACAGCAAATCTCTCTCTCTCGAAGCCTATGATCTATACATTTTTCTCCCCCTTTGGCAACAAGTTACCAAAAAGTTCATAGAAAATGCATAGTACTAGATCGTCTCTCGGGCTTGGTATTCAGTGGGTGGTGGTGTCCGGATAACTCCAAGAATGAAGGCTTCAGTTGATGTAGAGGGAGCTGGAGGAGTTGGTGCTGGAGCTGGTTGCCTTGGAGCTGTAGGAGCTGTAGCTGGTGCAGATGATGTAGCTCTTGTGTCTGACACAGGCACTGTAGCTGACCTCTGAGCTCTAGGCACTCTGGCAAATGCATCTGTGGTTGTCTTGCCGTTCCTCTCCTGCATGTCATCCTGCAGCTGTTCCACAACTGACTGAATCTCAGTTACTTTGACATCAAGATCATAGAATTTTTGTTCCATGATTCTTTCCAGGCTCTCCTGGTTTTGAGTTAGGGTGGCCAACCCCTTCTCAATCCTCAGTGTTGATGCTATCAAGTAACCAAGCTGCTCTTGTTTGGTCTTCAAGAAATACTTAGATGCCTCCTCTTGAGTTGGCATCTTGGCAGCCTTCTCTTTCCTTGCTTTCTCTTTCTTCTCTTGAGCTTGCACTGATGATGGATCATTCTCATTCATGACAACTTGATTGTCCTCAAAGTCTGGATAGAGAGGAAAATGTTCCTTATCCAACTGATACTTTCATGTGCCCATCTTTGAGTTAATCAACTCCTGAATCTGTGGGGCATATCCACAACTTCTCTTCTGATCTGCTGCAGTCCTCTTAATGGTTTCTACCATAAGGCTCATGACCTTGAATTTTTGGGGCACATAAAAAATGTGAAGCATGTTAATTGCATGCCCTCTTATCATGTTGTGGTCACCTGATTTGGGCAAAAGAGTGTGCCTTAAGATCCAGTTGATCGTAGGCAACCCTGACAGAAGAAAATGGACTGACCCAAATGAGAAAGTCTCAAGGGCTTTATCTGGGATCTCTTTGTACATATGTGACATAGAATTGTGTCACATCTTCTTCTTGGCATATATATCCAAATCATCTTCACTCTCTTTTGGGGCATTGATTAGATTTGCCCATTCCTCTATGGTTGACTGATATCTTGTTCCTTCAGACATCCAAACTATCCTGCCATCTGGATAGAAGTGTGCTGTGGAGTAGAATTGCATAATAAGTTCATCATTCTAGTTGGTGAGCTTCTGCCCAACAAAGTCTGCAACTCCACAGGCAATGAAACTGTCTTGCACTCCAGGATAGTGTTCTTCATTTTCCTTTATGTAGGTCCAGTCGACCCATCTCATATCACACACTATAGGCTTCTTGTCCAACAAGATTGTCTCATAGAAGTCCTGTTGCTCCTTGGTGTGGAACCTGTAATCTACAGCAGTCCTTCTCCTGGTGGCATATGGATCAGACAATCTCCATAGCCTCAACCCTGAGTCTTTCATGATCTTCATGTTCTCAGCCACAGGATGAGCATCATTGTGGTCTGGAATCTTGGGTTTGAGCTTTCTTAGGACCCGCCCTTCTTCATCTTCCTCAGCAGCAGCCTCAGGCATTGGGGCCTTGTTCTTCTCAGCTGCTGGTATACTCCTGGTGTTTCTCTTTGGTGCAATTTTGGGCTTGGGGCAGCTTTGGGTGCTTCTTTGGGCTTTGATGTTGCAGCCCCTGACTTTATTGCATCACACATAAGCTTCTATGCCTTTGGTGCTGGTGCAGCAACCTATTCTTCCTCTTCCATCATGGAAGGTTGACCAACAACTCTGGCCATGGTCTTCTTGACCCTTTCCTTCCTTTTCTTTCCTTCTACAACTGGATCTTCAAGCATCTCAGGTACTTGAGTTAATCCTCTGGCTTTAGACATTGGCTGTCTCCCTGCTGGCCTTTTGATCTTCATGCCTGGCTTTACTGCAGTTGAACTGAGCACCTTCTTGAGCACTACCTTCTTGGAAGTAGCCTCATCTTCTGCTGCCACATAGTCCTCATCCTCTGAGTCTGAGGTTCTCTTCCTTCTAGCTCTTGTGGCTGCTTTGGGCAAGTTGCTTGGAGTGCTTCTGCTCCCTTCATCTGAAGTACTTGAGGGACTAGTGCCCTCACTCATGTGAATCTGCTCTTCTTCCCTGTTCTGACTGTCACTAAGGTCTGACATGCTGCAAATCACTGACTGCTGACCCTGTGAATAATTATAGTTGAGACAGAGTGGATGAGCATCACAAAATGCAGAGATTTTGCAAAAGAATGATTTAAAAACTTAGTTTTAGTTTCCACAGAAAGCATTTCGGATCTACCGATTTTCAAGCTCGGTGATACCGAAGCAGTTTTGGAACCTAAACTAGTGATCTCGGTCAGACCGAGTCACAGTTTGGTGGCACCGAGACTGCTAGGGTTTCACAAAGTTCTAAAATCGGTCACACCGATTTGTAATTCTCGGTCAGACCGAGACTTACTAGTGCAATGGCGTTAGCCAAATTGGTGGGACCGAGTTTTTCAACTCGGTGGGTCCGAGATGGTTTCGCCGAAAACCTAACCCTAAATTTTCGAATCACATCTATTCTAAGGATCACATTGGCTGGATAGGAGTGTTTCAATCGTGGCAAGATGCATTACGAACACAATGTGCTGAGAATCAGATGAGGAAAGCACTGTGATTGAGTTCATACCCTAGTTCGGTGGTGAACTCGCTACGGAGGCAACGGCGGAGAAGAAATCTGTTGACGGCGGCGGAGACCAGCGACAGGAGGCGGCTGGCGACGAAGCCGACGATCCGTAGACCTAGTAGGCAGAGCGAGCTACGCACGGGCGAAGGGGTGTGGAGGAATTTCCAAATTTTTGCCCGTGTCTATATATAGCCCGACACTGTCGGTGTGACCGAGTTGAATAACTCGGTGGCACCGGGATGCATAACTGTTAACAGTTACTGCAACTCGGTGTGACCGAAAAGTTCATATCGGTTGCACCGAGATGGAAAGCTTAGATCGACTTAGTGATCTCGGTGGGACCAAATGGAGGAATCGATCAGACCGAGAATCACAAAGAAGTTTTGGAAGTTTAAGTCTATGACGAATCGGGGACTCCAAGTGCTCCTCACACAGAGTGGTTCGAATCTGACTTGATCAAATTTTGTGATGTAGCATGAATAGAGTTTGAGACGAGAAAAGCATAGATAGCTAGAGAAGGTTCTTAGGCATTCTTGTCCATCCACTTGGTCAAAGAAAAGGAAACCAATCAATCAAACAACAGGTGGATGTCCTCAAATGAGTAAAATATGCAACCAGCATGCTCACACAATAAAGTGACAAATTAAATATGTGGCAAAGCATGCACAACCAATTCTAGCATCTATCAAACAATTGGCGATGACTAGGTCATCTATATATGAGTATGTTGACTTAGGAGTCAAATGAGAACATTTGATCATAGGTCATACTCATCGGTTAAGCTCAAGTGGGGTTACCACTTTTACATAATGCATTGATGTGTTCACATCATTAGAGTTGCTTTGACTCAATTCTTAGAGTTAAGCTCCCCCTAGATGTGAGATCCCCCCTTAGAGGGATGAACTAACCTTGGGTTTTGTCGATGATGACTTCATGTAGGTGTTGAAGATGTGGATGCTCAATGTTGATGTAGATCTTTTGGAGCAATCCTTTGGAGTGAGTTGCACTTTCGATACCTACACGGGTTAGTCCCACAAGGAACAAAACAAGAATATCCATAGACATAGAGTGATGCACACACAAGATGATGTCCATGAAATCATTTGGTTACCTTGTCCCTTGCCTTACCAACATGAGGGTCTGTGACTCCTTGAACTAGTGCAAGATGTGGAGGTTGATTGCACTTGTTCTTGCCATAAAGATATGAGTGAAGAATGTTGGTGGAGTCACCCTCAAGAACTGTCTAGTTCTTGTTCTTTGGGATCCACATCATCTTGATGTGAATCCTTGGAGTTGTAGTTGTACTTGATGAAGTAGAACTTGACATAGTCTTGGGAACCCACTTGACCAAGGCCTTAGGTGCTTCTTCAAATGCATCAATCTCCTCTTGAAGCTTGTCCTTGCCTTTATGGTCTTGTGGTGGAAGATCATCTTGAGCTTGTGTTCCCTTGAAAGAAGTAGGATCATACTTCTCTTGTTGAGGAACAAACTTCGTCTTGGGGTATTGATCTTCTTCCCACTCAACTCCATTGGCATTGAACTTTCGTTCAAAACCAACACCTTGATTCTTCCGGTGCCTTCCTTGCTTGCGTACAATTTCCTCGAATTGCTTACTCCCGACAAGGCTCTTGTATACACCTTTCTCTATAATTCCCTTCAATAAGCTATTTTCTTGCTCAAGTGTAACTTGGCTAAGAGAATCATTAGTGGAATCAAGAGAACTACTAGAATCAACAATATTGGATTTAGCATAGTTATTGTTACTACTAGAGGAAGAATCTTTCTTGTTCTTGTTACTAGACTTGACTTGAGGCATGTAAGTAGATAAGAGTAAACGCTTGGCAATATAAGAAGAAATTTTCTTGCGAAGATCATCATTGATTGCCTTTAAGAACTCATGCTCTTGCTCAAGATTGAGCTTTTCAAAGTGTAACTTCTCATGAGCCCTTAAAAGTTCTCGATGATTTTCGAAGATAGTTTCATGAGCTAACTTAAGAGTGTTTAGTTCTTTAGTTAGAGGCTCAATCTTCTCCTTATCATTGTCATTCGTTTTATCTTCTTTAGCATGATTAATTGACGTTTCATCATAGTATTCATCACTAGAGTTGTCAATAAGTAAATCGTCATCACCTATCAAGTCATCTTCATCACTATTGAAATCAACATACTCAGGGTGTGTTACCTTTGGACCTTTGGCCATGAAGCATCTTCCAATTCCTTCATCACAAGTACTAGACCGGCAACACCTTCATCTTGAGTATGTTCAGAGTCGGAGTGATAGCTTCTTTCGGAGTGATGTTCAGATTCGGAACCGGATACCCATTCACCAACATGGGCTTGATGTCTTCGTTTTGTGTAGTTCTTTGATGACTTGTCCTTCCTTTCCGAATCTTTGCTTCTCCATGAGGGTCTTCGTTCATAACGATCATCTCTACTCCTTCTCTCTCTTGGTGGTGATCCTTCTCTTCTACTTCTTCTTTTTGGAGAATCTTCTCTTCTTTTGTAGGGTGTCGTGCACTCATTGGAATAGTGTCCGGGTCTCCCACAATTGTAGCAGTTGCGCTCTCGACTGGAAGATCTTTTGTCATTGTAGGACCTTGACTTAGAGCTTCTTTCTTTGCTTCTACTCTTGTAGAATTTCTTGAAATTTTTCACCATTAAGCTCAATTCTTCATTGAAGGTTTGTTTCTCACTTGATGATGTGGGGGCTTCACATGAGGCTTTGTAAGCACCACTTTACTTGTTGTGAAGTTCCTCCTTATCCTTGAGTGACATCTCATGAGCAACAATTCTACCAATGACCTCTGTTGGCTTGAGATTCTTGTAATTGGGCATCATTTGAATCAATGTGCACACGGTATCATATTTTCCATCCAATGCTCTTAGGATCTTCTTGATGATGAATCTGTTGATCATTTCTTCACTCCCTAAGCCGGCAATCTCATTTGTGATAAGAGAAAGCCTAGAGTACATTTCAGCGACACCTTCACCATCCTTCATTTTGAACTTGTCAAGCTGACTTTGGAGCACATCCAATTGGATTCCTTGACGGAGTTGGTACCTTCATGCATATCAATCAAAGTGTCCCAAATTTCCTTTGCATTCTCAAGACGGCTGATTTTGTTGAATTCTTCAGGGCACAATCCATTGAAGATGATATCACAAGCTTGAGCGTTGTATTGCAGCATCTTCAATTCTTCCGCATTAGCTTCATGGTTCGGCTCTCTCCCATCAAAGACGTCACCTTGCAAGCCAATACAAATAATAGCCCAAACGGCGGGGTTATGTCCGAGAATATGCATTTTCATCTTATGCTTCCAACTAGCAAAATTAGTTCCATCAAAGTAAGGACCTCTACGGTGATAATTTCCCTCGCTAGACGCCATACTCTCCTAGGTTGTGAAACCAAGGCTATGACCACCAAAAACTATGGAAATCAAAGCAAATGGAGACCAAGGCTCTGATACCACTTGTAGGACCTTGAAGTATGTCTAGAGGGGGGGTGATTAGACTACTTGACCAATTAAAAACTTAACCTTTTCCCAATTTTAGAGTTTGGCAGATTTTAGCATCTTTGGACAAGTCAAGCAATCATCACACAAATCAAGCAAGCATGCAAAGAGTATATAGGCAGCGGAAATTAAAGCATGCAACTTGCAAGAAAGTAAAGGGAAGGATTTGGAGGATTCAAACGCAGTTGGAGACACGGATGTTTTTGGCGTGGTTCCGATAGGTGGTGCTATCGTACATCCACGTTGATAGAGACTTCAACCCATGAAGGGTAACAGTTGCGCGAGTCCATGGAGGGCTCCACCCATGAAGGGTCCACGAAGAAGAAACCTTGTCTATCCCACCATGGTCGTCGCCCACGAAGGACTTGCCTCACTAGCGGTAGATCTTCATGAAGTAGGCGATCTCCTTGCCCTTACAAACTCCTTGGTTCAACTCCACAATCTTTGTCGGAGGCTCCCAAGTGACACCTAGCCAATCTAGGAGACACCACTCTCCAAGAAGTAGCAAATGGTGCGTTGATGATGAACTCCTTGCTCTTGTGCTTCAAATGATAGTCTCCCCAACACTCAACTCTCTCTCATAGGATTTGGATCTGGTGGAAAGAAGATTTGAGTGGAAAGCAACTTGGGGAAGGCTAGAGATCAAGATTCATATGGTAGGAATGGAATATCTTGGGCTCAACACATGAGTAGGTGGTTCTCTCTCAGAACTGGTAAGTTGGAAGTGTAGGTTTGTTCTGATGGCTCTCTCCACGAATGAAGAGGAGGTGGAGGGGTATATATAGCCTCCACACAAAATCTAACCGTTACACACAATTTACCAATCTCGGTGGGACCGAATCAATAAACCCGGTCAGACCGATTTAGTAAACCTAGTGACCGTTAGGATTTTCGGTGGGACCGAAACGCAACTCAGTGAGACCGATATGATTAGGGTTAGGGCATAATGTAATCTCGGTGAGACCGATTACACAAACTCGGTAGGACCTATTTTGGTAATTAGCTAACCAGAGAGTTGGTCAGGTAAACTCGGTGGGACCGATTTGCTCTTTTCGGTGAGACCGAAATGTTACAAAGGGAAACAGAGAGTTTACATTGCAATCTCGGTGGGACCGATCGCTCACTTCGGTTAGACCGAAACGTTATGAAGGGAAACAGAGAGATTACAATCCCATCTCGGTGAGACCGAGATCCCTATCAGTGAGACCGATTTGCCTAGGGTTTGTGGCAGTGGCTATGACATCTGAACTCGGTGGTGCCAGATAGAAAGAATTGGTGAGACCGATTTTGGCTTTAGGTTTAGGTCATATGTGGATGTGAGAAAATAGTTGAGGGTTTTGGAGCATATCACTAAGCACATGAAGCAAGAGGCTCATTAAGCAACACCTCATCCCTCCTTGATAGTATTGGCTTTTCCTATAGACTCAATGTGATCTTGGATCACTGAAATATAAAATGAAGAGTCTTGAGCTTTTGAGCTTGAGCCAATCCTTTGTCCTTAATATTTTGAGGGGTCCACTTTCATCATCCATGCCATGCCATTCATTGAGCTTTCCTGAAATATATGTCTTGGAATAGCATTAGCTCAATGAGATATATGTTGTTATGAATTACCAAAACCACCTAGGGATAGTTGCACTTTCAATCTTTTTACCCAAAACTTGAAAACTTCAACCACACAAAACTCAAAACAAAACTCGTAAGCTCTGTTAGTATAAGATAATAAAAACACCACTTAGGTACTGTAATGAACTCATTCTAAATTCATATTGGTGTTAAACCTACTGTATTCCAACTTCTCTATGGTTCATACCCTTACATACTGGCCATAGATTCATCAAAATAAGCAAACAACACATAGAAAACAGAATCTGTCAAAAACAGAATAGTCTGAAGTAATCTGTATCAAACGTATACTTCTGGAACTCAAAAAATTCTGAAATAAATTTCTGGGCCTGAGTAATTTGTCTATTAATCATATGCAAAAAGAATCAACCTAAAAGCACTCCCAGTAAAAAAATGGCAGCTAATCTCGTGAGCGCAAAAGTTTCTGTTTTTTTACAGCAAGATCACATAAACTTCACCCAAGTCTTCCCAAAGGTTCTACTTGGCACTTTATTGAAACAAAAGCTATAAAATATGATTACTACAGTATCATAATCATGTGGACACACAAAAACAGTAAGGATAAATATTGGGTTGTCTCCCAACAAGCGCTTTTCTTTAATGCATTTCTAGCTAGGCATGATGATGACAATTATGCTCACATAGAAGATAAGAATTGAAACATAACGGGAGCATCATGAAGCATAGAACTAGCACATTTAAGCCTAACCCACTTCCTATGAATAGGGATTTTATGAGCAAACAACTTATGGGAACAATAATCAACTAGCATAGGAAGGTAAAACAAGCATAGCTTCAAGATTTTAAGCACATAGGGAGGAAACTTGATATTATTGCAATTCCTACTAGCATATATTCCTCCCTCATAATAATTTTCAGTAGCATCATGAATGAATTCAACAATATAACCAGCACCTAAATCATTCTTTTCATGATCTACAAGCATAGAAAAATTACTACTCTCCACATAAGCAAAATTCTTCTCATGAATAGTAGTGGGAGCAAACTCAACAAAATAATTATCATGTGAGGCATAATCCAATTGAAAACTAAAATCATGATGACAAGTTTCATGGTTATGATTATTCTTAATAGCATACAAGTCATCGCAATAATCATCATAGATAGCATCTTAGTTCTCATAATCAATTGGAACCTCTTCCGAAATAGTGGAATCATCACTAAATAAAGTTGACACTCTTCCAAATCCACTTTCATATTCATCACAATAAGATTCAACATCCTCCAAAATAGTGGGATCACTACTTCCGAAAGTTGACACTCTTCCAAACCCACTTTCATCAATATAATCATCATAAATAGGAGGCATGCTTTCATCATAATAAATGTGCTCATCAAAACTTGGGGGACAAAAAATATCATAATCATCAAACATAGCTTCCCCAAGCTTGTGGCTTTGCATATAATTAGCATCATCAATATTCTAGGAATTCATACTAACAACATTGCAATCACTCTCACCATACAAAGATCTAGTACCAAACATTCTAATGCATTCTTCTTCTAGCACTTGAGCACAATTTTGGTTTTCATCATACTCACGAAAGATATTAAAAAGATGAAGCGTATGAGACAAACTCAATTCCATTTTTTAGTTTTCTTTTATAAACTAAACTAGTGATAAAACAAGAAACAAAAAGATTCGATTGCAAGATCTAAAGATATACCTTCAAGCACTCACCTCCCTGGCAACGGCGCTAGAAAAGAGCTTAGTTGACGGGGTGTGAGTGTCGTTTACCTTGCCTCCCCGGCAACGACGCTAGAAAAGAGCTTGATGTCTACTGCGCAACCTTCTTCTTGTAGACGTTGTTGGGCCTGCAAGTGCACAGTTTTGTAGGACAGTAGCAAATTTCCCTCAAGTGGATGACCTAAGGCTTATCAATCCGTAGGAGGCGTAGGATGAATATGGCCTCTCTCAAACAACCCTGCAACCAAATAACAAAGAGTCTCTTGTGTCCCCAACACACCCAATACAATGGTAAATTGTATAGGTGCACTAGTTCGGCGAAGAGATGGTGATACAAGTGCAATATGGATAGTAGATAAAGGTATTTGTAATCTGAAATTATAAAAACAGCAAGGTAACTAATGATAAAAGTGAGCGTAAACGGTATTGCAATGCTAGGAAACAAGGCTTAAGGTTCATACTTTCACTAGTGCAAGTTCTCTCAACAATAATAACATAGATAGATCATATAACAATCCCTCAACATGCAACAAAGAGTCACTCCAAAGCAACTAATAGCGGAGAACAAACAAAGAGATTATGGTAGGGTACAAAACCACCTCAAAGTTATTCTTTCGGATCAATCTATTCAAGAGTTCGTACTAGAATAACACCTTAAGACACAAATCAACCAAACCCCTAATGTCACCTAGATACTCCATTGTCACCTCAAGTATCCGTGCGCATGATTATATGATATGCATCACACAATCTCAGATTCATCTATTCAACCAACACAAAGTACTTCAAAGAGTGCCCCAAAGTTTCTACCGGAGAGTCAAGAACGTGTGCCAACCCCTATGCATAGGTTCATGGGCAGAACCCGCAAGTTGGTCACCAAAACATACATCAAGTGGCACATGATATCCCATTGTCACCACAGATAAGCACGGCAAGACATACATCAAGTGTTCTCATAAAAGACTCAATCCGATAAGATAACTTCAAAGGGAAAACTCAGTTCATCACAAGAGAGTAGAGGGGGAGAAACATCATAAGATCCAACTATAATAGCAAAGCTCGGGATACATCAAGATCGTGCCATAGAGGGAACACGAGAGAGAGAGAGAGAGAGAGAGAGAGAGATCAAACACATAGCTACTGGTACATACCCTCAGCCTCGAGGGTGAACTACTCCCTCCTCGTCATGGATAGCCCCGGGATGATGAAGATGGCCACCGGTGAAGGATCCCCCCTCCGGCAGGGTGCCGGGAAGGGATCCCGAGAGGTTTTTGGTGGCTACAGAGGCTTGCGGCGGCGGAACTCCCGATCTATCTTGATATTCAATGTTTTAAGGGTATGTAGGCTTATATAGGCGAAAGAAGTCGGTCGGGAGATCCTCGAGGGGCCCACGAGACAGGGGGGTGTGCCCTCCTATCTCCTGGCCTCCTCGAGGTTCTTCTGACATGAACTCCAAGTCTCCTAGGTGATATTCTTCCCAAAAATAACGCTGCCGAAGGTTTCATTCCGTTTGGACTCCGTTTGATATTCCTTTTCTTCGAAATACTGAAACAGGCAACAAAACAACAATATGGGCTGGGCCTCTGGTTAATAGGTTAGTCCCAAAAGTAATATAAAAGTGTATAATAAAGCCCGTAATCATTCAAAACGGATAATAAAATAGCATGAATGCTTCATAAATTATAGATACGTTGGAGATGTATCAGTAGGTATGGTGGACACTCAAACGAGATTTGGGTTTAAGGGTTTTGGATGCACAAGTAGTATCTCTACTTAGTGCGGATTTTTGGCTAGCAAAGATAGGGGCAAGCACCACATGTTGACGGATCTATGATAATATAACTTCTATGTGAATATTTACAAACATAAATCATTAAGTTGTCTTCCTTGTCCAACATCAACAATTTTGGCATATAATATTTTGATGGGTGCTCACAATCATAAAAGATTTCCATGATAGTATATTTATATGTGAATCTTCTCTTTCCTTATTAATTCTTTCATGAGTTACATCATTGACCAATGCTATCTTTGTCAATCTACAATAAAGTTTTCTACTTATACTTTTCCTTATGTAATGTCATCACTTACCATAAGATTAGCATATGATATTTTTTTCTTTTATTTCCTTTCTTTCTATTGAATCAAGAAAAGTAAAGAAGGCAAAACTCAAACTAAACTTTATTATATATCTCACACACGATTACAAGGATTGATCACTAAGCAAACTCACAAAAAGAAAGGATCAAACTAAACTTTTATTCATCTAATAGCAAAAGATAACCATGGATCGAATTAAGAAAGTAAAGGCAAAAGATAATGTAGATGATACGATACCGGGGCACCTCCCCCAAGCATGGCGAAAGACAAGGGGAGTGCCCATACCCAATACTCAGTTTTCTAGAAGAAGGTGGTGTAACAGCCTGGATTTTGGCCCTTTTCTTTTTCTTTTGATTTGTCTGGTTTTTGCTACGTTTTTCTTTTTGGGGTGGTTCTGTGGCCTTGCCACCTGGGAAATCATCCTCATTCCCCCTCCCAAGTGGCTCATCATTCTCAAAACCTTGCAAAGATCATGTCAATTCACTCCTTGACCAAACCCTAAAATTCTTTTCTAGGGAAAATTCATTTTTCATTAAAGGAATAACCCTATCTACCCTAGGTTGTGAAGCAACCTATATTTCTGTCCTTCCAAAAAATCCCAAATAATTCTCATAATTCCTTTGGGTCATATATAGCTCAAATATGCACAAACATTTCCTTGGCTAGTTCAAAAATAGTTCCCCAATATTTATTCTTTATTTCTGGCCAGTGTGGTTTTCTGTGAAGGAAGTGCCGCCTATCTTTTCTTGATTGCTCCCAAAACACCTTGGGCATGCTTATATGTCCAAATAATTGTCTCATGCACAAGATCAAATTTATTTGCCTAGCCAATCTTCCTCAGGAATTTTTCAAAGTTTCTGTCAAACAAAAGCCATTGTGAAGGAAGTATTGGCTAGGAATATCCAAATGAGTTGTAATTTTGCACACTCCTTAATGTGCTCATATTAAACCCCTCCACCCATTTGCAGTCCTATCCAATCATCTATGTGAGCACAGGAGCAAATCTTTGGTTCTGGCAATATTTTCAGGTTGTGAAGCAAGTGTATTTTATATGCTTCAAAAATCCTGATAAATTACCAGATTATTCTTATATCCATAAAACATGTCTCCACCCAGTTTGGCATCATTTAAATGAGCCATTTGATCACCAAAATTATTCCAAGTTTCTGGACAAAAATGATGTTTGTGAACCAAGTACCGTTTTGGCTTGTCCATTTGGTATGAGCTTTTTACAGAATCTTTATATGTCCATATCATGAGGATTTGCCAAGTTGCATCCCATTCCATAACTACAAGTGAGTGCATCATCCAAATCTTGATTCTGGACCAATTTTGGGGTTACACAACAACTATATTAGTTTGTGCTCCATTATGCTCCAAAACCTCCAGGACCATAGTCCTTCCGTATTTAATCATCCCAGACAACACCATTTGACCCAATAAGTTTCCTGTTGATCAGCAGTGCTTTGCCAAGATTGATGCAGTAAACTTCAGAGCTTAGTTACCATTTAACCATAGCACCCTAGTTCCATCCATGGCCTCAACAATGCTTTATCTTGGAAGGACTATCAGCTAGACAACGTTTTGGGTGTTGTAGAGCAATGAATGCCCCTGTTCACGTGGTGACTACGAAGATGGTGTGCCTGTGCGCGTGCTTTGTGCGCAGTGGCCGCGTCCAGGGCGCCGTTTCTGCTTCGTTCGCTCCCCACTCGTCGTCTTCGCGCGCGTGAGCATGTCCAGTGGCTGCATCTCATCCTTGTCATTCCCCTGGACCCCTCTCCCCCTCCATCTGCTTCCTCGCTGATGCAAACCGCCGTGTGCCCAAAAACGTATAGTGGAGATTTGGCTCTGCTCGTCGCCGTCTTCTTCCTCCCTGCGCTCCCTTGGCCTCCTCTTCCCCGTGAGACTCCCCCTTTGCACCCTCCGTCGCCTAACCCCGAGCTCATGCACGCGCACACGCATCCAAGGCACCGGACACGCGTCAGCACCGATGCCAGCTTGGCACTCCTCCCCTCTACCTATTTAAGGCCTCCCCCGAGCCCTCCGAGCTCACAAACCTCTTCCTCTCCTTCCCAGAGCCCCGCGCAGCCTCTTCTTTGAGCTCCAGAAGCTCTCCTTGCCGCAAACCATCACCATGACCGCCGCTTCGGCTCGCCTAAATTGGTGCTTCCCCAAGCTCTTCTCTCCCCTCTTCTACCTCTAGCAGACCACCCCCACCACCCCGGAGCCAACCTAGCCCTCCCCCTCCTCCTCTGGTGGTCCATGGCCACAAGCCCTCCGGTGCCCGGCGCCTCCATCCACCATGGCTGGTGTTTCGCTCAGTCGAGCCATCCCGTGCACCTGCATAGTGTCTGGATGGGACCGCATTGCTCCCCTGAGCACGCGGGTGGTTCGGGCTCCGCATTCGGTGGCCTACAGCACCGGCAACCGTGGTCGGAGCTCGCCACGTCCTCTACTCCATGGGCGGGCAAGCGGTTAAAGACGACAACCGCGCCCGAGGACCCCACCTGCCCATGGGCCCCGCTCGTCAGTCGCTGAGGCATTGACTCGGACTCACCGACATGGATAAGTGGCGGACCCTGCCTGTAAGTCTCACGCGTTGACCCGAGCTGCTAAGGTGGATAAGTGAAGGTGTATTCCTCGGAGTATGTTTTCCTCCACCGAAAGTGCATTTCATTTCTTCTTCAGCCGTGAATACGTTTTCAGTTCAGTGAAAGCGTATTTCTCTAACTGCGCTTTCAGTTTTTCTGTCTAGGCCCAGATTGTGAAGTTTTTCTTTACAAAGAGGCCCCTGGCAAAAAAAATAGCTATATCTTTTCAACCGTAGCTCCAAATCAGGTGATTCCAAAGCCAACTTCTTGTTTCGTCGAGCCCGTTCTATTGGTCACCTTTTCACCATGTTTTGTCATTCTGAAAATGACCATTTTGCCCCTGCCCTTATTCATCCCTGTCCGAAAGAGAAAGATTTCTGGCGATTCTTTCCGCGAGTTTCTCGCACTTTCTCCCGGTGATTTCTTCCACCCCAGGCAAGCCACACCCTCCATTTGCATCACTGTAATGCAGTGACATGGTTTAATCTATTTGAACTTGTTGTTGCCATGCTATTGTTTGGATTACTAGGAGTTATGGTTGTAGTTGATGAGTATCATGTTGCCATTGGAGTATTAGTGGTTGATATTATTTTCATGATGATATCTGTTATTATAATTTGGAGTATTACTTTGGATGTCATGCTGCCTTTGGATTATTAGTGGTTAGTATGACTATTTTCATGATGCTAGTTGATGTTCTGTTACTGTTGCTTCGAGTATTAATTTCGGAGATGATGTTTATGTGTGGATCTTAGCTGGATAGCTTTGTTCTTGTTATTGGAGTAGTAGAATTATTGTTTTCGGATTCATCATGATAGATATGTTATGCTACCCTTGGAGTATTTTAATATGATAATGGTATGCTCTAGATTATTTGTTGGATATTGCTATGACTTGGATTGCAGTTTGATAGTTGATGTCGGAGTATCAGTAATCATAGTCATAATTTTGGGGATAAATTCCGTCATTAAGTTGGTCAGGTGCCATCGAACCGGGCTTTTCCAGTGCAACCACATTTGCCTTTTATGGGAAGGCCCTAATGCGATGCTATTGTCGTGCCTCTCGCCGGTGCCTCCAACAAGGGAAGGTTATGGGCGTGCAGTACCCTGGCCCGGTAAGTAGACATAACCTTGTGTGCCCGTAGTTGGTATTGAGATCTCTTGTCCCCATTTGGGACCGTTTTGTTTTGCCACGACGGTGGCCATTCGTGTCTTTGGTAGACACAGGGCCACCCATGACTTAGCCCAATGGGGAGTGAGTCGGAGTGGCCGGGAGAGTGTCATGGCAGTAGATCGGTTTTGTCGGAACGTCGTTGGTCCACCCGAATGGGAGTGCGAGGCCATGGGTTCTGTGGTGTGGGTAAAGTGCGCTACCTCTGCAGTGTGTGTGTGTGTGTGTGTTTAATCTACCGATAGCCACGTCCTCGGTCATGGGCATAAGTTCTTACTAGGTCACACCGTTTGATCAACACTCACATGACGGAATGACTTATAGGTGATGTATATGTTAATATTGTGAGCTGTAACAGTTTGGCAGGATGATGATGATGATGATGTTGGGATGATCTTGAGAAGGATCATTCAGTTTGTGATGTGGTCACGAGGTGATCATGTGGATGTTCCATTTTTGATCTGTGAATGATCACCGTTCGGTTATGAGGTAACCCGTTGAACCCGGTGTGGTTCCGTTTGTGATATGTGAATGATCATCGTTCGGTTACGAGGTAACCATTGAACCCGGTGTGGTTCCGTTTGTGATCCATGAGTGATCACCGTTTTGTTTTGGTCACGAGGTGATCGAGATGGTATATTGATTGGATGGTTAGCCAAGTGTGAGATGGTTCATGTGGTACTTGAGATCTGAGATGATGGCTTATCAGTATTCTAGTAGTTCATATCGTGATTATTAGTTGCTTCATCATGGTAGCTGTTAATTTAATTATCCTGCTTAATGTTATGTTGTTGTCTTGCCTTGATGTTTTTGGTTGTTGTGAGCTTGAGAGTACATTCAATGTACTAACCTGGCGTGTCATGCCAGATTGCAGGTGATGCCGTGATTGCTTGATTGCTTGTCGTGGTTTCCGTTCGTGCGAGCTAGATCGTGTCCCAGCCAGAGTCCCTGCGGAGTGGAGTTCACTACCTTCGTCGTTGTTCCACTGCTAGAAGATTTCCGCTGCTACGAGTTGTTCCGCTGCTAGTATAGAGCAAGTGTAGTATCGCAGGCATAGTGTCACCGTGTTGATGTGCTTCTTTGTAACATCAGACCCTTGTATTCTTATTCTTGTAATAAGAGCTGATTTGTTCTATGTCAAGCAGTGTCGTATTCCAGAGACTTCTCCTTGATCTCTGGGATGGAATACAGGGCGTTCCGGTGTCTCTGAGCCGGGGTACCACAGGCTTGGTATCAGAGCAGGTCTAGCTGTAGGACGCCCTAGTCAGCGCGAGCGGTAGAAACCGGTAGAAATTGGTAGTATAGAGTCTGGCTTGTTTATTCCATTTGGTTGCTGCATTTGTTTGTTGCATAGCATGCATATAGAATTATTATTTGTTGCTAACGGTTTATCTAGTGAGTGTAGCTGGCATCGGTTCAGATCCACTATAGCTCAACCGTTGCATTTCTCCAGTTCCTTTTACTTTCGGTGTTTGGTGCCATTCGTGTCCCAGCAGAGTGATGCCAAGTGATCCCGACACTGTTTGCACAAATGGTGCTCAGGTATCGCGCCGATGTCTTTCTTTCAGTCCCGTCTATCATTTCGGTGATGGGCATGCTTCTATTCCGAATCGCTCTTTCATTTTGTCGTGTTGGCAACCCTTAATGATCTTAGTTATCAAGAAAGGGCAATGTCAGCAGCCTTAGTTTTTCCCCGCTATCCTATTTCTTGGACGAGTACGGATTTTTTTGTCCGCTTGATAATAATGTGGTTGCGATCTTCATGTCCCACTACATGATTACCGAGTGTGTCCTCGCCTCCGAGCTAGTCAAGATTGCTACCTGGCTAAGCTAGCACTTGGTGTAGCGATGTTTACATGAATTCTTCCACACATTTATTCGTCCTCGTGCACATCGTCACAGCATGCTAGATTGTAGAACCGAAGATCCCGCGAGATTTGTGTGCTTAAGTAGGCATGCATATGTGTGACTAGCAGTAATATGTGACATTGATTGTGTGTGAATTGTTTGTTCTTGTGTGCTTTTGTTTAGTTGAGTTTTCCTTTGCTTCTTTCTTTTTGGGCCCCGGTGTTACATTATTTTTCCCTATAAAGAGTTGCTCCTCAACCGACACCGAACTCGAAGAAGTAATTAGGATTTCGAATATTTGGAAGAAGCTCAGCTAAACATTATGGTATACCCAGTCAACTGCATTATGGCATTAATATCTGCTTAGAATAGCAATGGTGTATTGGATTGATTATCAGCATCAAGTCCCCATCGGTACCAAATCCTCGCAGCAGTTATGATCCAGCCAGCAGCAAGACAAGTCAGGTACAAGCTCAACAGTATATTTTCAGACAGAGGTATGGATCATATACAAAGTTTTGCTCAGCAATGCATGATGCTTGAAATATGTTTTCATCCGAAATAAAGTCAGAATGTGATATGCTCAAGGAAGACAGTCAACCCATTTTTTTCATGCAAATAATCAGCCTCAGAATATTATGGGGGAGTGTATGGATTTCAGTCTGCATATTAGTATGAAGTTTTGGATGTAAGAAACCCAATATTCTTCCACATGCTATCGGAAGAAATTTATGATGCAAGGCTCCTCAATTTTCCTTAGCATGATATGTGAACAGTTTCCAGCCCATGATACCCAGCCTTTCTCAGCAAGATACCTCGGTAAAGGCTTCTGACAGACGGAAATGAATTTTTCTCAACAAGCAAACCCGAGGAGAAGCTTCTCAAGTATGGAACTCGGGCTTCTCCAGCACAATAATCAGAGCAATCTTCGTGTGTAAGCTATAGAGCCTTCTTCTGCACGATACCCAGACAAAACATTTGAGTAGAAGTTAACAAGTCTTCCTCAGCAAACTACTCGGATGGCTTCTCTCGTAAGCCATTCAGTCTACATCAGTATCACACTATTACACATAGATTATATGATGAGTTGCCAATATATGGCAGCACCGCTCAAGAATCAGACTCGCAACATTTTTGTCAGAACCACAATTCAGTCAAAGCATATGCCTACTGCAAGAATCGAGTGTTTGCTGGCATATCCTTCTTATATATGGTGAGCATGCATCCTCGGTCATATCAGAAACTCATACGAGATGCGACAGGGATCCAACAGATACACCTAAGGAAAGTAAGGATCCCACAACCTCATGAATCATGCAAAGGAGGATAAGCAGAGATACATCTCATGAATTATAAGGATCGACAAAATCTGGAGATGACATCATAGAATCAACAGTCTTGACAATGGTCATCAAGGTCATTGTTCCTGCAACTGACAAGGAGATATCATAAAACCTTGTCACCTTCTTGTATGATTGGCCTCGGCAATGGGATCCGTACAACTACATGCCTCGAATATATATTTTCGGTGTACTAAAATAGGGGTTCTATTCTGTACCCCTTACTAAGTGCACGGGCAGTCGGAGCCGCGTGGCCACAACCACACTAAGCAGGGCAAGGGAGAGGGCTGGAGCCACAGAAACAATCAGCGCAGCGCCAAGACCAGAAGACCAAGATGACAAGGTGATTCTCCCCGGCAAGAGTCTTGCCGGGGCAGGATCCACGGCCCTGACAAAAGTCTTGCCGGGGCAACTTGCCCAGCCCTACGCCAGTAGGACGCGCTACCCTTGAGCCCAAATTTCCCAACCTCATTGGGACTAGGGCTCGGGAGGCACTCCTGTGGTGGCATGCAGATCTTTGTGAAGACAAGAGGCGTTCTAAGACAGAGGAGGAACAGAAGGCAACGAAACCACGACAAGATACTTGCCAAGGAAGCTCACAAGACCTCCGGCAACATCCTTGCCGGAGACGACTACGACGCCACGGCAAGACCCTTGTCGGGGCCCTGGCAAGGCCCTTGCCGAGGACATCCATGACATCTACACCACGCCTGCGCCAGCCATGGTCCCGCCCCTGTTCCCTATGCAGCTGCCAGCCCACCAGCTGGGCAGGCACCTACGTGGCAACAAGGGGCTTTCGGACCAATTCAGCGCATGCCTACATGGTGGCATGCAAATCTTCATGAAGGACCTGCCACCTCAGCTGCCTGCCAGCCCCTGTGGCGCCACCTCAGCTGCGTGCTAGTCTACATGGCGCCGCACGCCTCACTGGCTTGGGCGCGTGTCGAAGCAGGGAAGAGCGGCGGCAGATGAGACGTGGGTTCGCATTTAATGCACCTTGTCCCATACGGCTATTGATAGACTTAAACACAGTACCCCGATGCCACCTCCTGGTACCACTGTGGCGATCCTCTTGCTTATAAAAAGAGGCCCAAGGCGTCCAGGAGAAAGATTCGGATCTTTGGACAAGTTACGCCCATTGCAGCTAGCTCTAGTACAAGAACACTCAATAGAGATCTTAGGCAGGAGTAGGGTATTACTCAAGCCGCGGCCCGAACTTGGGTAAATCCCCTGTGTCCACTAAATTGGCCTCCCGATCCTTCTCTCCTCTCAACCCCATGCCCCGCAACCGTAGTAGGGATCTCGTTTTGATCCCATAGGTGTCGTTTCCACCGACATCTTTGGCGCACCAGGTAGGGGGTTGCGCTGCTTGCCGGAGAGAATCGGGTTCGGGAGCTGTTTCGGTGGTTCTTCGTCGCCATGGCTCTCAATTAAGAAGGCGACCGAGCGAGCAGCCCCGCCGTCGGATGCAGCAAACATCCGCGCGACGACAAAAAAAAAGCTAAGTCTTGCAAGAACTTCAAACAGTTTTTCCTTTTACAAGGTTATCTTCCTTGGAGATCTTTCCTCTGTACGGGAAACATGCACGCAGTGGGGCCTTTCCATCATCGGCAATGCTCTTGGTCTGTTTTGAGTCTGCTCAACAGATCGAGCGACTGCGTCGAGGGCAGCAGGGTGACCTTCCGCTATTGGCAACGCTCTTGCTCTATCTTGAGTCCGCTCGACAGTTCGGGCGGCCGCGCTAAGAACGGCAAGGTGGCTCGCACGGCGGGAAGCACACCCTGCCGGCCGCTAAAGGATCCGTCCTTCAAAGCGTAGCGGTTTGGGTTTACGCGTCGGCGAGCCTATTCGGTAGGCGTAGGGTGGACGTACAGAGAAAGGTTGGACATGGGAATAACATGCAACATATTAAAAGTACTGTAGAGTTATATTACACCAATTGTTGATGTGGTTCTAACTAAAGATATGAATTGTCTTTGTCATGAACCTACAGCGGTAGCAAGAGACGGGGCGTCTAGTCCCGGCGCTGGCCCTCCAGCCTCTAGATCCCGCTGATGCGGCTGATGACGGGCTCGATGCGCTCCTCGAGCAGTGCGAGGTCCGCGTCGTCCGGCAAGCTATCCAGCAAGGCATCAAAGTCGAGGCTGGGGTTCCAGTGCGCCAGCTTGGTGAGAACCTTGGTCATGGCGCCTTGGCAAAGCATCCAGGCCTCGTCAGCCAAGGAACTCGCCCGGTTGGAGTGAAGCTGCTCCAGAGCCCTGAGGACGCCCTCAAAAAAGATGGTCAGACTTGCGTTGGGGCTTAGATTTGGTTCCGGGGCGTACCTCACGTCCGGCACCTTCATCCTGATCAGTTTCTTGGTGATTCTGTTGGCAACGGCGATGAGGCGACCGATCCAAAGCTTCTCACCATCAACCTGGTCCTCGAGATTGGCAGCCACGTTTGCCCGGAGCTACTCCTCTGCCGCCAAGCGCTGGGTCAGGGTCCCCTCCCGGGTTTTGGCCTCCTTGAGCGCCCCCTCAAGGCCCTCCAGCTTGAGCTTCAAGTATTTGATGGTGTCCTTGGCGGTGGAAAGCTGCTCAGCTCTGCTAAGGACCTCGGATTGTGCCTCGACTAGGGCCTTGTTGAGCATGTTCTTTTCCGAGGACAGCTCTGAGGCTCGTTTCGCCAGGCCATCCCGCTCCGTCTCCAACTCCTTCACCCTATTGCCGTAGGCCAGGGCCTGGGCATCGAGCACCTCCTTGTGCTTGTGCTCCAGCTCCTGGGTCCGCGCCGCGGCAAGCTTCTCCACCTCTTCATCCTTGCCACGGAGTTTGGCGGCAAGCGCTGCCTCACGCGCAGTAAGATCATCCTCATAGGAGTTAAGCGCGGCCTCGCGTTGGTGCCGGATGGCCTCGTCCTTGTCGGCATGTGCCTTCGCCACCTCCTAGGCCTTCTCGATGTTGGACTGCTTTAAGACGAGTTCTTGTTTGCGCTCGGCCAGCTGCTCCTGGGCAGCCCTCAACTCCTCATGAGCCTGGCGGTACCAGGCATGTGCCTCAGTGACGTGCTTCTCGAGGTCAGCCGCCGTTTTGTTCACCACCGCCTTCTTGGTCCTCGACTGGTCCAGACGGGCGCGGTGGAGTGCCTGGAGCTTGTTGAAGTTGGCACTCGGAGCCTGGAGGAGCCGCTCCTCTTGGGAGCCGCCACCAGAGCTCGGCTCGTCAACAACTTCAAGCCCGGCGGCGGCGAGCACCTCGTCATCAAAAATCTCCCCCTCGGCAGGCACTACGGTGCCCGCCGTCCCTAGAATGCAGACGAACAAGTTGTCGCCCACCCTCAGGTACCTGCCTGAGCCGGAGGCAGCAGAGGAGGAGGGTTGATCATCCACCACCTCCTCCTCGGCAGCGGCACCCCTGCCGGTGTCCCGGCAGGCCCCTTGCCGGTGTCCCCGACAAGTCTCTCACCGGCCTCCTCATCGGTGGCCTTGCCGGACTCCTCGACAGAACCCGCGGCAGTTTCCTCCGCATCCTTGGCAGCCTCATCGGAGGCAATCTTGGTGGCCTCAGCCTCCCCGTCCTTGGCAATCTCCTCGATGGTGGCATCGGTGGTCCCCTGGTCAGCCGAAGGAGCGCCTGGATACCAGCATCAAGGGTAAGGCGGAGCCAAACCAAGAAGAAGAAAAAGAGAACAAGGGATGGATGGGCTCACATGTGCCGGGCTGAGGAGAGGCGGCTCTCTCCCCACCACTCCCGGCGCCTGGGTGGACCCGCCAGCGCCTAGGTTCGCCTCCTCTTCCTTCGTGTGCATGGGCTCGGTGCTTCGCGCCCTTGCCAGGGATGCCCCACGGAGCGGTGTGGTTGATGGAGGCGGTGTGTTGGGGGTGGCCCCCAACGGGTCCTCCTGCCGCTGTCCTTCTCCTATGACCATGGCAAAGTCAGTACCAAAAGGAGCACCCTTCCCAGCATGCATTGACAAGGAACAGGTGGTGAACTTACGTTGGGGGCTGAGCCGGGGGCTGTGCCGCGGGCTACCATCGTCCGGACTGCTCTCCACCACCAGCAGTGCGCCTGGAGTGCCTGCCGGGGGTTGGCTGCTTGCCGAGGCCTTGGCCCTCTTCCTCACCCGCTGGGCCAACGTCTCCGTGTCCCTACCGAGGCAAAACAAGTCAAGATAAGCAAACAACCCTGCTGGAAAATACAGGAATGACAAGGATAGGATGCTCACTCCTCCTCTGTCTCCTCGTCTGCTGCTTTCCTTTCTCTCCTCGGGCTGAGGGACAAGAAGTCGAAGATGACATCCTCGTTCGCACTTGCCGGGGGAGAAGAAGGCGATGGAGTCCGGTAGCGTTTGGATGAAGAAGAGGCAGCCATCGTCTTCTTCGCCACCGCGGCTCTCTTCTTCGCCTCCACAGCTCGCGTCTCGCGCACAGCTCCCGTCGGCACAGCCTGCCGCGGTTCGCCCCTGCCTCGTCGGACCAGCTCGCCAGAGATAGCCTGGCATAGGGTGCGTCTCTTCTTCGCGGCCAAGGGGTCGACGGCCTCGGCCTCCTCCTCGGATGATTCTTCAACCTCATCCCTGGCGGGGGGGGCCTCGGCGTTGCCGCCGCCCGCCTTTTGGGCGTCCCTCACCCACCGGGCGAGTTCCGATTCCTCTGCAGCAGCAGCGGCCTTGTTCTCCATGCCGCCAGCATCGCCGGCCAGCCTGGCAAGCCCTGCCTCCACCGCCCTTTGGGTGATGTAGTTCAGCTCCTCCTGGGTGGTGTCCTTGATGAGCACTAGCTCATCGTGAGCAAGTTCTTCGACGAGATTGTCGAAGAAGTCCTGCACCTGCTGTGTCGGGGGCTCAACCCAGTTGGGGTCGAGGCCGTGCGGGTTGAAGGTTGGCATCATGGCGAGGATTTCGGCCTGCCGGGTGTTGTTGCTCAGCGGGACCACACCCGGCGGCAGCCCGAACAACGGCCCTTTGACGACCTTGCTAGACTTCGCCGCCCTGCCGGTCCTCTCCACCCTCCCATCGGCGTACATGTCAAGCTAGAAGAACCTCCGGTAGTACCAGGAGTGCCCCAGTACCTTGAGGTTTTTCTGCAAACCGGTGCGGAGCCTCATGATATCGGCCGCATTTTGGAAAGCCTAGGCCGGCCTCCCTTTCTTGTGCAGCAGAGCAATTCGACGGCGGATGAAATCTGCCGCGATCATCTCCAGGGTGAGTCCGGACTCGGTAAGACGACTGATCCTGATGGTGGCAATGGAGAATTTCTTGTCAGTGGGGTCGAGGTCGCTCCAATCTGCGCCACGGGGTAGCACCTCCCGACGAATCCTCCGGCAGAACCCTGGCGGGTTCTCCTCTGCGATCTAGCACCACCAGGCCCGCCATTCTTCCCACCTCTCCTTCGTGGCGCCCACTGGGTACGCTCCCTTCTCCTGGGCCCTCGGGATCCAGGTGATAGTTCCAGAAAGGGTGCCCCCAGGCTGGACGCGGGGGGAGAAATAGTGGCGGAAAAGCGCTGTGCTGGGCACCACTCTGGCAAAACCCTCGCAGAGGTGGGCAAAGCACGCCAAATACGCCACCGCATTCGGCGTGAGATCCAGCAGGTTGAAGCCGAAAGTGCGCATGATGTTGTTGAAGAAATCAGAAAAAGGGGGCAGAGCCCGCAGTAGAAAAAGTCGGCGAAGAATGGGTACCATTCCGGGCCGCCCAAGTCGCAGTCCGTGGGGAGGGCGTGTGTGGCCGGATGTGCCGACGTCGCCCCCCCCCACACACACACAGGGGCTTGAAAAGGTCCCTGAGCTCGAGGGCATCGACCAACGACAGGATGAAGTAGGCGGACTGCGCCCGCTGCACCACCGCCTCGCTCTCCGGCAGCTCCTTCCCCTTCGTCTCTTTGGTTGCGCCCTTACCTTTGCTAGATTTGGACGCCATAGTGGCTGGAGATGGAGCAGGGGGCTGAGGACAGTGGGGGGACCGGCAGCGGCGAGCGGGGGCTTGAGGAAGAAGAAGGCAAGGACGGTGATGCCGAGATTGGGGGGAGCAGAGAGTAAAATGAGCCGCGTGCCCGCGGTTATTCCTTTTTATGGGGAAGACGCGGGTCGCCTCTTTGCCATTAATTTCGATGTGACGCATGCCTGCAGCAACCGCTCTGCGCATGCCCCCCACGTCAGCACGACCCCCACATCACGCATTCAACGCGGGTCATGGGGAAGCGCATCGGGTGGAAATTTACTGCGGTGACAACCGCCTCGCCTGCCCGAGCACTATTTTTGGGCCTAGCCCAACAACCGCACCGCGTTTATGTGTGGCCTAGGCCCGGGGGCTCCTATCGGTGTACTAAAATAGGGGTTCTATTCTGTACCCCTTACTAAGTGCACGGGCAGTCGGAGCCGCGTGGCCACAACCACACTAAGCAGGGCAAGGGAGAGGGCCGGAGCCACAGAAACAATCAGTGCAGCGCCAAGATCAGAAGACCAAGAGGACAAGGTGATTCTCCCCGGCAAGAGTCTTGCCGGGGCAGGATCCACGGCCCCGACAAAAGTCTTGCCGGGGCAACTTGCCCAGCCCTACGCCACTAGGACGCGCTACCCTTGAGCCCAAGTTTCCCAACCTCATTGGGACTAGGGCTCAAGAGGCACTCCTGTGGTGGCATGTAGATCTTTGTGAAGACAAGAGGCGTTCTAAGACAGAGGAGGAACAGAAGGCACTGAAACCACGGCAAGATCCTCGCCAAGGAAGCTCACAAGACCTCCAGCAACATCCTTGCCGGAGACGACTACGACGCCGCGGCAAGACCCTTGCCGGGGCCCCGGCAAGGCCCTTGCCATGACATCTACACCAGGCCTGCGCCAGCCACGGTCCTGCCCCCGTTCCCTATGCAGCTACCAGCCCACCATCTGGGCAGGCACCTACGTGGCAACAAGGGACTTACGGACCAATTCAGCACATGCCTACATGGTGGCATGCAAATCTTCATGAAGGGCCCGCCACACCGCCAGCTCAGCTGCCTGCCAGCCCCCGTGGCGCCACCTCAGCTGCCTGCTAGTCTACATGGCGCCGCACGCCTCGCTGGCTTGGGCGCGTGTCGAAGCAGGGAAGAGCGATGGCGGACGAGATGTGGGTTCACATTTAATGCACCTTGTCCCATACGGCTATCGATAGACTTAAACACAGTACCCCGATGCCACCTCCTGGTACCACTGTGGCGATCCCCTTACTTATAAAAGGAGGCCCAAGGCGTGCAGGAGAAGGATTCGAATCTTTGGATAAGTTACGCCCATTGTAGCTAGCTCCAGTACAAGAACACTCAACAGAGATCTTAGGCAGGAGTAGGGTATTACGCAAGCCGCGGCCCGAACCTAGGTAAATCCCCTGTGTCCACTGAATTGGCCTCCCAATCCTGATCTCCTCTCGACCCCGCGCTCCGCAACCGCAGTAGGGATCTCATTTTGATCTCATAGGTGTCGTTTCCACCAACATATGTCGTATGTGTGCGGATCCAGGCCAGAAAACAAGCACAAGGGATAATGTCAAAAATATTGCACTAATCATGTCCATGGTCATACGAAGAATCAAGGACATGTGTGGCCAAGATATTTCAGTAAGGTATCCTAACAAAAGAAATCATGACCATTAAAGGGTGAGACTGACAGCACAAGTATGATGATTTTGCGCGACCATCAGGGTCTGGATACCCAAGTCAGTCCACAAAGGCATACTCTCAGCGGCATACCCTATTTACAAGGATTTTCATATCCTGCTGACCCGCTTGGCATAGTTAGTGTGGAATATCCAAGTCTGTTCTGTCAGATCCAAAATTCCTTTGCAACCTCAGCGGCAGTGTTAAAGCATATCCCAGCCTATTACCACAGATGGGTATATCGATAACATGAGAAAAAAATCAAAAGCCGAACAATCAGCTCAGACCCGGTATATTCACCGACGGATCAAGTATACAGTCAGTCTATCAGGAAAAGCATTTGTCTGTAAGCCCCCTGTCGGACCAGTCTCAAGGTGTAAATAGTTGAGGTATGACACAACTATAACTCCATACACCGTTATATTGCTCACGACAGAAGTCAGTTAAACCTCTGGTATATGCCACATGTTTGAGCCAAAGGAATAAATCAAAATAAATCAATACCACCTATGCGCAATCAGATCCCGTCAGAAGATGGCCATGATTAATTCTCAACATTTATTGAAACCAGAAGGCCTGCATTTATTTGAAGCAACCCCATGACAGAAGTAAAAAGGTTTTCATGACCAAAAGAAGATTTATGCTCAGATCCATTGGATATCACCACAGGTATGGAGAATCAGAGTTAGTAACAAAGAATTGGTATATGAGCAAAGACCTGTCAGAATTTAGGGAAAAGTGAAGCAAATCACCCCAGAGCAAGGTAAGTTGATCATCTGAAATTCTTGGGGAACAATAAATAAAGCAAAAAGGATACCCGAGTTGGAAATGGTGTCCTCAAGTCATACTTGTTCGCTGAGCAACTAAATCTCGAGGACGATATTTCATTAAGGGGGTAAGAGTTGTAACAGCCTAGATTTTGGCCCTTTTCTTTTTCTTTTGATTTGTCTGGTTTTTGCTCTGTTTTTCTTTTTGGAGTGGTTCTGTGGCCTTGCCACCTGGGAAATCATACTAATTTCCCCTCCCAAGTGGCCCATCATTCTCAAAACCTTGCCAAGATCATGTCACTTCACTCCTTGACCAAACCCTAAAATTCTTTTCTAGGGAAATTTCATTTTTCATTAAAGGAATAACCCTATCTGCCCTAGGTTGTGAAGCAACCTATATTTCTGTCCTTCAAAAAATTCCCAAATAATTCTCATAAATCCTTTGGGTCATATATAGCTCAAATATGCCCAAACATTTCCTTGGCCAGTTCAAAAATAAGTCCCCAATAATTATTCTTCATTTCTGTCCAGTGTGGTTTTCTGTGAAGGAAGTGCCACCTATCGTTTCTTGATTTCTCCCAAACTCCTTGGGCATGCTTATATGTCCAAATAATTGCCTCATGCACAAGTTCAAATATATTTGCCTAGCCAATCTTCCTCAGCAATTTTTTAAAGTTTCTGTCAAATAGAAGCCATTGTGAAGGAAATACTAGCTAGGAATATCCAAATGAGTTGTACTTTTGCACACTCCTTAATGTGCTCATACTAACCCCCTCTACCCATTTCAGTCCTATCCAATCATCTATGTGAGCACAGGAGCAAATCTTTAGTTCTTGCAATATTTTCAGGTTGTGAAGCAAGTGTATTTTATATTGCTTCAAATATCCTGATAAATTACCAGATCATTCTTATACCCATAAAACATATCTCCACCCAATTTGGCATCATTTCAATGAGCCATTTGATCACCAAAATTATTCCAAGTTTCTGGACAGAAATGATGTTTGTGAAGTAAGTACCATTTTGGCTTGTCCATTTGGTATGAGTTTTTTACAGAATCTTTGTATGTCCATATCATGAGGATTTGCCAAGTTGCATCCCATTCCATAACTCCAAGTGAGTGCATTATCCAAATCTTGATTCTGGACCAATTTTGGGGTTACACAGCAACTATATTAGTTTGTGCTCCATTATGCTCCAAAACCTCCAGGACCATAGTCCTTCCGTAGTTAATCATCCCAGACAACACCATTTGATCCAATCAATTTCCTGTTGATCAGCAATGCTCTGCCAAGATTGATGCAGTAAATTCAGAGCTTAGTTACCATTTAACCATAGCACCCCAGATCCATCCATGGCCTCATCAATGCTTTATCTTGGAAGGACTATCAGCTAGACAATGTTTTGGGTGCTGTAGAGCTTTGAATACCCATGTTCACGTGGTGACTACGACAATGGCATGCCTGTGCGCGTGCTCTGTGCGCAGTGGCCATGTCCTGGGCGCCGTTTCTGCTTTGTCCGCTCCCCACTCATCATCTTCGCGCGCGTGAGCATGTCCAGTGACTGCATCTCATCGTCGCTGTTCCCCTAGACCCCTCTCCCCCTCTGTCTGCTTCCTCACCGATGCAAACCGCCGCGTGCCCATGGACGTACAGTGGAGATTTGGCTCTGCTCGTCGCCGTCTTCTTCCTCCCTGCGCTCCCTTGGCCTCCTCTTCCCCATGAGACTCCCCCTGTGCATCCTCCGTCGCCTATCCCCGAGCTCATGCACGCGCACATGAGTCCGCGGCGCCGGACACGCGTCTGCGTCGGTGCCAGCTCGAAACTCCTCCCCTCTGCTTATTTAAGGCCTCCCCCGAGCTCTCCGAGCTCACAAACTCTTCCTCTCCTTCCCAGAGCCCCGCATAGCCTCTTCTTTGAGCTCCAGAAGCTCTCCTCGCCGCAAACCATCACCACGGCCACCGCTTCGGCTCGCCTAAATTGGTGCTGCCCCAAGCTCTTGTCTCCCCTCTTCTACCTCCAGTAGACCACCCCCACCACCCCGGAGCCATCCTAGCCCTCCCCCTCCTCCTCTGGTGGTCCATGGCCACGAGCCCTCCAGTGCCTGGCGCCTCCATCCGCCACGGCTGGTGCTCCGCTCAGCCGAGCCATCCCCCGCACCTACATAGTGTCTGGACGAGATCGCCTCGCTCCCTTGAGCACGCGGGTGGTCCCGGCTCCGCATTTGGTGGCCTACGGCGCCGGCAACCGTCGTCGAAGCTTGCACTGTCCTCTGCTCCGTGGGCGGGCGAGCGGTTGAAGATGACGATCGTGCCCGAGGACCCCACCTGCCTGCGGGCCCCGCCCATCAGTCGCTGAGGTGTTGACTCGAACTCACCGATGTGGATAAGTGGCAAACCCCGCCTGTAAGTCTCACACGTTGACCCGAGCTGCTGAGGTGGATAAGTGAAAGCGTATTCCTCGGAGTATGTTTTCCTCCATCGGAAGTGCATTTCATTTATTCTTTAGCCATGAATATGTTTTCAGTTTAGTGAAAGCGTATTTCTCTAACTACGCTTTCTGTTTTTCTGTCCAGGCCCAGATTGTGAAGTTTTTCTTTACAAAGAGGCCCCTGGCAGAAAAACATCTATATCTTTTCAACCGTAGCTCCAAATCAGGTGATTCCAAAGCCCACTTCTTTGTTCCGTCGAGCCCTTTCTGTTGGTCACTCTTTCACCATGTTTTGTCATTCTAAAAATGACCATTTTTGCCCTGCCCTTATTGAGCCCCCTCCAAAAGAGAAAGATTTCTGGCGATTCTTTCTGCGAGTTTCTCGCACTTTCTCCCGGTGATTTCTTCCACCCCAGGCAAGCCACACCCTCCATTTGCATCACTGTAATGCAGTGACATGATTTAATCTATTTGAACTTGTTTAAAATATTGCTTTAGCTACATGACTTTGTGCATGGCCTTTTCTCGGAGTATTATTCTGATCTTGCTGTTGCCATGCTATTGTTTGGATTACTAGGAGTTATGGTTGTAGTTGATGAGTATCATGTTGCCATTGGAGTATTAGTGGTTGATATTATGATTATTTTCATGATGATATCTGCTATTATAATTTGGAGTATTACTTTGGATGGCATGCTGCCTTTGGATTATTAGTGGTTAGTATGACTATTTTCATGATGCTAGTTGATGTTCTGTTACTGTTGCTTGGAGTATTAATTTCGGAGATGATGTTTACGTGTGGATCTTAGCTGGATAGCTTTGTTCTTGTTATTGGAGTAGTAGGATTATTGTTTTCGGATTCATCATGATAGAAATTTTATGCTACCCTCAGAGTATTTTAATATGATAATGGTATGCTTTAGATTATTTGTTGGATATTGCTATGACTTTGATTACAGTTTGATAGTTGATATCGGAGTATCAGTGATCACAGTTATATTTTTGGGGATAAATTACATCATTAAGTTGGTCAGGTGCCACTGAACCGGGCTTTTCCAGTGCAACCACATTTGCGTTTTACGGGAAGGCCCTAATGCGATGCTATTGTCGTGCCTCTCGCCGGTGCCTCCAAGAGGGAAGGTTATGGGCGTCCGGTACCCTGGCCCGGTAAGCAGACATAACCTTGTGTGCCCGTAGTTGGTATTGAGATCTCTTGTCCCCGTTTGGGACCATTTTGTTTTGCCACGGCGGTGGACGTTGGTGTCTTTGGTAGACAAGGGGCCACCCATGGCTTATCCCAGTGGAGAGTGAGTCGGAGTGGCCCGGAGAGTGTCATGGCAGTAGATCGGTTTTGTTGGAACGCTGTTGGTCCACCCGAATGGGAGTGCGAGGCCATGGGTTCTGTGGTCTGGGTAAAGTGCGCTACCTCTGCAGAGTGTGTGTGTGTTTAATCTATCGATAGTCGCGTCCTCAGTCATGGGCATAAGTTCGTACTAGGTCACACCGTTCGATCAACACTCACATGACAGAATGACTTATAGGTGATGTATATGTTAATATTGTGAGCTGTAACAGTTTGGCAGGATGATGATGATGATGTTGGGATGATCTTGAGAAGGATCATTCAGTTTGTGATGTGGTCACGAGGTGATCATGTGGATGTTCCGTTTGTGATCTGTGAATGATCACCATTCAGTTACGAGGTAACCCGTTGAACCCGGTGTGCTTCCATTTGTGATCCGTGAGTGATCACCGTTTTGTTTTGGTCACGAGGTGATCGAGATGGTATATTGCTTGGATGGTTAGCCAAGTGTGAGATGGTTCATGTGGTACTTGAGATCTGAGATGATGGCTTATCAGTATTCTAGTAGTTCATATCATGATTATTAGAGCCTTCATCATGGTAGCTGTTAATTTAATTAACCTACTTAATGCTATGTTGTTGTCTTGCCTTGATGTTTTTGGTTGTTGTGAGCTTGCAAGTACATTCAATGTACTGACCTGGCGTGTCATGCCAGATTGCAGGTGGTGTCGTGATTGCTTGATTGCTTGTCATGGTTTCTTTTCGTGCGAGCTAGATCGTGTCCCAGCCAGAGTCCCTACGGAGTGGAGTTCACTACCTTCGTCGTTGTTCTGCTGCTAGAAGATTTCCGATGCTACGAGTTGTTCCGCTGCTAGCATAGAGCAAGTGTAGTATCACAGGCATAGTGTCGCCATGCTGATGTGCTCCTTTGTAATATCAGACCCTTGTATTATTATTCTTGTAATAAGAGTTGATTTCTTCTATGTCAAGGAGTGTCGTATTCCAGAGACTTCTCCTCGATCTCTGGGCTGGAATACAGGGCATTCCGATTTCTCTCAGCCGGGGTGCCACAGGTGGTGGTAATGAAGTAGAAGGTTTCTTGTCCTCGGGTTTCCACGATAGAGGCTCACCATCATAAGAGGAGGAGTGAGTCTCTCGGATCCTGCAACTGGCAACCAAACTCATACCTTTAAACCTTGCCTCATATTCAAAGACTTGACTTTGAAGGTCGTGGATCTGGCTATGGAGGAAGTTGATTTGCTCGTTGAGGGAGAAGATGATGTCCTGCTCAATAGCTTCAAGCCGTGCCTCCACGGATCCGGTCCCCTTGGGTCCTTGCACATCACGGATGTGCAGCACCCCATCGCGCATTTGGATAGCTTGAGGGTGCTGCATCACCTCTCGCAGATATGGGTTGATGACATTGTCAAAGAACTTGTCCTTGGAGGAGCTTCAAGCGGCCATGGTGGATTGGATCTGACAAAAAACAACAAGAAAAGAAAACAGGAGATTTCTCCATGATACGGAGGTTAACAGGTTCGGGAGGTATATATAGATTTTTTTTATCTTGGGGAACAAGCAGAACGAAAGAAAAACAGAGTCCGGAAAGTGCCCGAGGTGGGCACAGCCCACCTGGGCGCGCCAGGCATGCCTGGCGTGCCCTGGTGTATCGTGCCCACCATGGTCACTTTCCTGGAAGTTTCTTATTTTCCAAATTTTCTAAATATTCCCAAACTGACAAAAAATATTTTTGTGGATTTTTTGGAGTCCGTTTACTTACCGTATCATGTACCTCCCTTTTTCATGATTCTGGAGGATCCCAGAAGGTTTCCTTTATGTATTCTTCCGGTGTCAAATTTTGGATACATCGCTTTCAACATTAATGGGCGTACCTGAGATATAGTGTTATATTCGTTGCCCATTGACAACCTTCGGGTTAGTCCCTTCGGCATTATTTATTTTGATAGCTCCTGATCGATAGACCTCCTCGATGACATAAGGTCCTTCCCATTTGGAGAGGAGTTTTCCTGCAAAGAATCTGAAATGAGAGTTGTATAAAACAACATATTCTCCGACTTTGAACTCGCACTTTTGGATTCTTTTGTCATGCCATCTTTTAACTTTTTCTTTTGCATTTTCGTAAGCCTGGGTTCTCCATTCATCTAATGAGCTAATATCAAATAACCTCTTTTCCCCAACAAGTTTGAAATCGTAATTGAGTTCTTTTATTGCCCAAAATGCTTTGTGTTATAACTCAAGAGGCAAATGACAAGCTTTTCCATAAACCATTTTATATGGAGACATACCCATAGGATTTTTATATGTTGTTCTATAAGCCCAAAGTGCATCATCTAATTTCTTAGACCAATTCTTCCGGGACCTATTGACAGTCTTCTGTAAGATTAGTTTTATTTCTCTATTGCTAAGTTCAACTTGACCACTAGACTGAGGATGATAAGGTGATGCAATTCTATGGTTAACATGATACTTAGCAAGCATTTTACGGAAAGCACCATGAATAAAGTGTGAACCACCACCAGTCATTAAATATCTAGGGACTCCAAACCTTGGGAAAATACCTGCCTTAAGCATTTTAATAGAGGGGTTGTGATCAGCACTACTGGTTGGAATAGCTTGTACCCACTTAGTAACATAATCAACAGCAACCAAAATATGTGTATACCCATTAGAGGAAGCAAAAGGTCCCATGAAATCAAATCCCCAAACATCAAATGGTTCAACAGCAAGTGAATAATTCATAGGCATTTCTTGACGCTTACCGATATTACCTATTCTTTGGCACTCATCACAAGATGAGACAAACTTATGGGCGTCTCTAAAGAGAATAGGCCAATAAAAACCAAATTGCAATACCTTATGAGCGGTTCTGTCTCCCGCGTGATGTCCTCCATAAGCTTCAGAGTGACATTTCCGTAGGATTTGTTCGGATTTGTTCCTGTTCATGCTCAGGTACACAACGTCTAATAATATCATTTACTCCTTTGTAAAGATGTGGGTCATCCCAAAATAATGTCTTAAATCATAGAAGAATTTTTTCTTTTGTTGGTATGTGAAGCTAGGTGGTATGTATTTAGCAACAATATAATTAGCATAGTCATCATACCAAGTGTACTATGAGAAACATTTATTGCAGCTAGCTGTTCATCAGGGAAGCTACCATTAATAGGTTATGGGTCATCAAGAATATTTTCAAGCCTAGACAAGTTATTAGCTACGGGGTTCTCTGCTCCTTTCCTATCAGTGATATGCAAATCAAATTCTTGTAGCAGAAGAACTCACCTAACGAGTCTAGGTTTAGCATCTTTCTTTTCCATAAGATATTTTATAGCAGCATGATCGGTGTGAATAATTACTTTAGAATCAACAATGTAAGATCTAAATTTATCACAAGCAAACACAACTGCTAAGAATTCTTTTTCAGTAGTAGCATAGTTTGGTTGAGGACTGTCTAGAGTTTTACTAGCATAATGGATAACATTCAGTTCTTTATCAACTCTTTGTCCTAGAACAGCATGTAGCGACCCGACCTTAGACGGTCAAGCCTCTGTGTACCTGTGTCATCCCTGGATCAGTATGCCGGCACACACAGTACATCAATGTATATATAGAAGTGCAATCACATGTATAAATAATGTAAAACTGATATATACCTCATAAGTCTCAGCGGAAACTGTAAATCGGGCGTGGAGTCCCATCAACGCCAACGGCAGGTTGAGTGTAGGCCGTAACCCTGTATCGTAACTCTTACTCATCGAATAAATATCTGCAACATGATACGTTGCACCCGTGTAGGTCAGTACATTGAGTGTACCGGCAAGATCACAATATGAGAAAACAGATGATAAAACTATACTATATGCAATATAGCTTTGTGGCTCTGTGTTTGAGTTTTGTTTTACATAAAAGCTGGGTTTTTTTGCCTACATCAAAGGATATAACCGGAGTCTGTACTATGGAGTTTCCTATCATGACATGGTTCCGCCAACCGATGTCTCATAGCCCAAATCATCATAAGTTGCCCAAAATTAAGTTATCAGTCCGGTGTTGAGAGTTCCGAGATAGATCCAAGTCCAGAGGCTCAAATTATCCGTAACCGGGGACACGGCTAATTGATTAGGTTTTAAACCCTCTGTAGAGGTTTGTACACTTTACCCGCAAGATTCGATCCCTCTATTTACGTTCTCGATCTTCATGATGTTTGAGAACAAGACGACCGAAACATGGTCTTTCGAAGAGTTCCCCTGTCCACTGTCCGGTGCTCATCCAATCCTACCGTAGTTCTACATCTGCTAGCACTGTCCTAGCCAGAGTCATAGCTAAGGTCAACCAAGCCAGAGCCCATAATGACTTGCGGTTGCACAGGTAAGCTTCCGGGAATGAAGTATTCTTTCATCTCTTTGAGTCTGGGTGAAGCTTTCCGCAAGATGTCATGGTGCTTCTCCATGCATCCCGGCCATCCACTAGTTGCTCCAGGGTGCCCGTCAACCGTCCTTCACCCAGTAGTGTGTATTGAATTCTTGTCTCGAGTCTTAAAGTCTTGAGGCCTTGAAGATGCAGTCCTTGCAGATGCCATCAGGAAGTTGTCGTCCTTGACGTAGAGTCCTCCTTCTTCACACCACTCTCGTGCACTCATACCAAACTCCGTCTACTATAGCGTAGCATTAAAACTATATAACGTCCCGGGCTTGGTAACAGGGAGATGGGTTCCTACCTTATGCATTCTACTCAACTACAAGATTCAATAACACTACTGGGGGATTGTTTAAAGGGTGCTACTACATGCAAATAAAACATATGTATGAAAAACATGGTCAAAGTGAACTTGCCTGGTATTACTTGACGAAGATAAAATGCTCTCAGAATAATGACTTGATAGAACTATTCGTCACTCCGTTGAAAATCTATATAACCAAACATTGCAATTCGCATAAGCAATAATCCTAGCAAACATTACTAGCAATCAAAATAACAATCAAAAAGCAATAAATAAAAAAATAATGAAGTCAAAGAAAACCAAATAGAAATCCAAAGAAAAAAATTCAAGAAAAAGGAAACTATGAGTTTTTACTACAACCAACCCAAAGGTAGTTTTTGATCTAACTAGACTAAACATCAAATAATTTTTTTAAACAAATAAGTTAACATAAAATAAATAAAGTTTTATTAAAATAGCAGAAAGTATTTTACATAAACTTTTCATAGCAAAAAGAAACAAATGAAATGCTTTAATAAAACTCCTAACTATGACCTATACAAGTTTTCATAAAAAAAACAAAAGAAAAAATAAATTTTTACAATAAGAATAAAATTTTCTACAGTTAAATAGCAGAAACAAAACTAAATTTGTCAAAAGTGACAAAAATAAATAATTTAAAAACAATTAAAACTATAAAGAAAGGCTAAAACAAAACTAGAACTAAAACAGTACTATTTTGCCTAAAACCCTAATTTAAAATAAACTAAAAATAAATCACTATGTGCTACTGGATAGACAAAACGATAATAAAACCGTATCAGAAAGGACCAATCAAAAATACTTTGTAAAACTCAAAATATGACCAAATTAGTGATTTGAACAAATTTTATCAAATTAAAATTTAAACTACTCAAATTTGAAAACTAAGTACACAAACATAAACTTTAACAAATTTGTGACACAATGCAAAAAGAATCACTCAATTTGGATCTAAAACATAAAAGATATTGGGTATCTAAGATTGAAGCTTTTCTATTTTTCATAGAAACGAAAAAAACCAGAACGGGCAAGTCTACTGGGCTGGCGGCTGAGCGATCTGTAACTAAAGGGCGCTCGGCCGAAACTTAACAGAAACATGCATGCGTGCACAGAAAAGAAAAACCGGCTAAACCGGCCTAATTTAAACCGAACTGACCGTAAACTAAAAGAGATCTAAACAAAAAGCAATCTAAAAAAACCAAAACGCTTTGATGGATCTACAGATATAGAAAAAAAAGGGAGGCCAAGGGAGTTGAACATAGAAGAGTAGGCCTAGGGAGGGAAGTGGACTTCGGCGTGGCTGCGGCTCCGGTCGACGGCGGCGTCGACGGTGATGTCCAGCGGATGGGGAACTCCGAGGAGGTCCAATTTTTGTTGAAGGTGGAGGTTGGGGATGTCCAGGGCGAGCAGGGCGACTCCAGAAGCTCCTGTGAACCGGGAGCTCCGACGACGGCGGACGAGGTTCCGGTGTTCCCTGGACGACGTGGGTATGTCAAATAGATGCACAATCCCGAGGCGAAGTATAATATGGGAGGAGGGGTCACGGAAAGCTCACCGGCAGTCGGAGTCGAGCGGTGAACTATGCTTGGATGGCCTAGATTGGAACGGCGACAACGTGGGCTATGGCGAGTTTTCGCGAGAGTTTTCGAAGGGGACCGAGAGAGGAGAGTCGTGGCTATTTATAGGACATCTTGCTTGGACGAGGGGAAGACTCAGGATAGGGTTTCCAAAAGGATCGGACGCGGCGGCGGCTTGTACGTGTACGTGTACGTTCTATGTTTCTGTTACATAGGTGGGGAAGATGAAAGAGCAGCCCCATGCACCAGAAAAAAAAATGAGAACGAGACAAAGATGGAACAGGGAACCGTAGTCGGCGCCTTCAGCGCCGATTAGGCTAATTGGCGCCTGCATGATTCGTTGGTTGGGCCGTCTTCAGAGCAGGCCCATTGCTGAACCTTTCATGGTACTAAAATGCGCGAAAAATAATAAAAACAAAATTTCGTTCCTGCAGCCCTATCGAACTCACGACCTGCACTACCATATCGTCTTCAGCTAACCACTAGGGCGAGTGGTCGCAAGTGACATAACCCAACACCGCTCATACATCACAGATTACGGAAAAACTACGTGAACATGCAGAAAAACATTGAGTATTAAACAAAAGTTCAATGATTTTGAAATAAGTTCATCAATGTAAAAAAAAGTTCACCAAAAACTGAAAAAAGTTCATCAATTATTTTTAAAAGAAATTCACCATTTCTAAAACAGTTCACAAAACTGAAAAAGTTCATCCAATTTTAAAATAAGTTCATCTAATTTGAGAAAAAGTTCATTGAGTCTAAAAAAAGTTCATCAATTTTTAGAAAAAGTTCATGAATTTGAAAAAAAGTTCGTGGAATTTTGAAAAAAGTTCATCAAGTTTAGAAAAAGTTAATCAAATTTGAAGAAAGTTCATCAAATTTCAAAAAAGTTTGTCGAATTGGAAAAAGTTCATCAAGTTTGAAACAAATCATCAATTGTTAAAAATAGATCACTAAAAATGGTTCATTGATTTTGAAAACAAAATTTCATGAAATTTGAAAAACAACATCATCGATGTGGAAAGAGTTCATGCATTTAAGAAAATAAAAAAAATGAAAATCGATGAGGGAGAAAATCCAGGAGAAGAAAAAAATAAAAAACTGAAAACGAAAATGGAAAAATGGAAAAGGGTAAATGAAGAAAAAGAAGAAGAAAAAAGAAGGAATAAAACAAACCAAGAGGTAAGCTTAGCAGATCATCCTTCTTGGCTTGGTGGTTGCGCCGACGATCCTCTACGAGTGAGGTAGCTTGTTCGATTCGCAGCCAGCGCATTTATTTTTTTTGCATATGGAACATATACAGTAACGGGCCGGCCCAGCGCGGTGCGCTGCAGGCGCCAGTTAGGAAAATTGCCCTTTAGCCGGCGCCTGCAGCGCCGAATAGGGTCTGCCGATGGAACGAGGGGGTGACAGCGGCTCGTGCATGCTAGCGGCTGGGCCGTGGCCTGGCAGGCCCGGCGGGGTCTGCTTCTTTTTTCGTTTTTTAAAGCAGCGACGAAAACAAGTAAACTGGAAATAAAATAAAAATAATATATAGGCATATTATATATCATAATTTTAATAAAAAGATTCCTACAACATGAACTATTTCTCAGGGACAACTAAAATCTACAAAAAACAAACAAAGCAAACAGTGCTACTGTTGCAATAAAATCCAATAAAAATTATTTTTTAAATACCAAAATGATTTAAAAATTATTTTCTCCTAATTTTCCATTGAAGGGAATCATTTTACCTTTATTTCTATTTATTTATTTTTAGGAGAAAAATAAATTTGATTAAAAGCCAAATAACTCCTAAATGGTTTTGAAACTGAAAATTCAAACCACTTCCAAATCTTTTCTGTTTTTCCTCATTCAAATATATTTCAAATTTGCCCCTGGTTTGGAGCGTCATATTGCTCCTCTCTTTATTTTGAAATGGGTCAGAGGAATTTGAAACTATTCAAATGGGAAGGATTCCAAATGGAATTTCAAAAGTGGTTTAACTCCCCACTCTCTTTCATTTAAACTTTGGAGAAGTCATTTCATCTCCTCTCTTGAAAGTTCCTGAGTGGCATGAAGTTTGCATTACTTTCAGATGAGGTTTCAAATCATTTCAGATGGAAACACTTTTGGGGAAGTCCTTTTATTCCCTCTCATTCAACTTTCAAAAAGTTTCAAATTGCACTCAATTTCAGTCAATCATTCACACAACAATCATATAAATAATCAAAACTATTTATTTAATATAGCATTCCAAAATTTAGAATTTTAGGATGTTACAAACCTACCACACTTAAAATGAATCTCGTCCTCGAGATTCGAAGAGGCTAGCAAGAAAAGGTTAGGGTTTGGGGGTCTTCCAGCAATACCATTGATCGGAGTGGCCTAGTGTGCTACCACACTTAAAAATAGGGTTATGGTTCGCATAGATCTTATGTACTCCATCCTTAGTGTGGACACTATCGGTCTTCTCACATCTTCAGAGTAACTCCTACACTGGGGCTCTTCTAGTAGGGCATAATCTTTTCCTCAAACTCGTGTCCTTTCATCCTGGTGAGGTTCT